>NC_041395.2:190985861-191008361 GCF_900747795.2 Erpetoichthys calabaricus
TCATCAAAAAGTGTCCTTGGGAAACATTACTTGTTTATGTTAAATCTGCATGTCACTCAATAGTTTTCCAGTGCCCCTAACTATAACCATTCCAGGACAATGCAATAAAGGGTTTATGCTTGTTTCATTTGAATTTGGAGTTCCTAGTCAGAATTTTCAAGTGGGACATTCCCTTAAGCTTGGAAACTCGGGTCTGCTCTGTCAAGTCCATGTTGTCCGACTTCAGATCAAGTTAATTCAAACTGTCGACATACTGTACACAGCAAACTTTAGTGAAAGCTGTAGTATTATACTGTTTATTAGCACTGTTTATTTGTGTCTCATTAAATCATTCATATACACAGTACTGTCCAACTTCTTTCTGAAGACATTTTGTTAAGGTGTTTGGATATGCAAAATACAGCATAATGCATTGTTATCAAGTGCTGTTTATCCCAATGGAGCAAGCATACCAAACATTTTCCTACATTCATCCATATTGGTTTCCGGTGTGCTTTACTGGAAACAGTCTTTGAGAGGCACAAGAACATGGCAGTGGGATCCATTGTAATACACGCTGGGGTAAACAACGTGAGATACCGACAGTCTGAGATTCTCAAGGCAGACTTCACAGCACTTATTAACACCATGAAGGAGAGAACCCCAGCTGCAAGAATCATCATATCAGGTCCCTTACCTCTGGTTAGAAGATCGAATGAGTACTACAGTCGTCTTGCTGGCATTAAACATCTGGTTCTGCGAGAGACAAAACATTGGGTTCGTAGACAACTGGGACCTCTTCTGGGAGAGGCCATGTTTCTTCAAGTGGGATGGTCTGCAACCTAACAGATTTGGAAGCCTGGGTCCTCTCCAAAAACATCTCTATGGTAATTTGTCTCTCTTGAATCTGTATTATTAGTCCTAACTCTTTCCATAATGCCTTGCTAGGACATAATTCTGTAGCGAAATCTTTCTCAAATGTGCACTGTATCAATACTCTAATAACTAACCTCAATGTATGTAAAAAATCTAGACAGTGTGGCATAAATGTGAATAATTTAATTACAATTACACCTGTAGATGAGAAGTTTAATAAAACTATAAAAACAGACTATAGATTAAATAAAAATATGCACAAAGCGGCGCTAATACAAATAACTTAATTTTTATCTCAAATACCCTTAATCCTCCTACAATTCAGTTCTGCTCTTCGGAGACATTAAATATGGCCTTATTAAATGTTTAACATTAACCAACAAGACGTAGTGATAGGAAAATCGATTTTATTGCATTAAGTGAAACATGGCTTAGCTCTGATGGTGTGGCTGTTTTAATCAAATCTGAGCCTCCGAATTACAGCTTTGCTCATGCAGATCACCAAGGTAAGAAAGGCGGATTTTTAGCAAACATTTACTCGAGCCATTTAAAGTGTAAAGATGTCGGCTTTGGTACATTCAAGTTCTTCGAGTATGTTGCTGTTGTTATTCATGGAGTTTCTCAGTCTCTAATATTGTCCATGTATAGACCTCCTAAATACAATGTGTCTTTCTTTGAAGAATTCTCAGACTTGGTGTCAATTATAATTACGAACTTTGACACATTCCTAATAGTTGGCGACTTTAGTTTTCATATTGATAATCAGTGTGACCTGAAAGTAAAAGAATTCATGAACCTCCTGGACTCTTTTGATTTGAACCAGCACGTTAGTCAGCCAACACACAAAACAGGGCACACGTTGGACTTAGTAATTACTAAAGGACTAAAAGTTGATGTGAAGCAGATCATTGATACTGGTTTATCAGACCATTTTCTCTTACTATTTAATAAAGAAATAATGATAGAAAAAATTAAAAAGAAGCATATTGTTAAAAAATGCTTCTTTGATTCATCTGGAGCTTCAAAGTTTACAAACATTCTAAGCAATCAGTCTGTTTGTAGTGCTTACTATAATAGTGAGGATAATGTAAATAGTAAGGAAGAAAATTTTAATGCTAAACTGAGAACTGCTGTTGACATAGTCGCTCCTGAAAAGACAGTTAAAAAATTCTCAACCACTGTTACACCATGGAAGACCCAAAGAGTGTCTGATCTAAAGAGAACATAGATAGATAGATAGATAGATAGATAGATAGATAGATAGATAGATAGATAGATAGATAGATAGATAGATAGATAGATAGATAGATAGATAGATAGATAGATAGATAGATAGATAGATAGATAGATAGATAGATAGATAGATAGATAGATAGATTTCCAAGGGGAAATTCACATACTCCAGCAGCAACATACTGATAAAGAACAATATTAACTTAAAGAGTGATAACAATGCAGGTATAACAGACAGACAATATCTTTGTATAATGTTAACGTTTACCCCACCGGGTGGAATTGAAGAGTCGCATAGTGTGGGGGAGGAACGACCTCCTCAGTCTGTCAGTGGAGCAGGACAGTGACAGAAGTCTGTCGCTGAAGCTGCTCCTCTGTCTGGAGATGATACTGTTTAGTGGATGTAGTGGATTCTCCATGATTGATAGGAATCTGCTCAGTGCCCGTCACTCTGCCACGGATGTCAAACTGTCCAGCTCCGTGCCTACAATAAAGCCTGCCTTTTTCACCAGTTTGTCCAAGCGTGAGGCGTTCCTCTTCTTTATGCTGCCTCCCCAGCACACCACCGCGTAGAAGAGGGCGCTCGCCACAACCGTCTGATAGAACATCTGCAGCATCTTATTGCAGATGTTGAAGGACTCCAGCCTTCTAAGGAAGTATAGTTGGCTCTGTCCTTTCTTACACAGAGCATCAGTATTGGCAGTCCAGTCCATCATCCAGCAGCACTCCCAGGTATTTATAGGTCTGCACCCTCTGCACACAGTCACCTCTGATGATCACGGGGTCCATGAGGGGCCTGGTCCTCCTAAAATCCACCACCAGCTCCTTGGTTTTGCTGGTGTTCAATTGTAGGTGGTTTGAGTCGCACCATTTAACAAAGTCCTTGATTAGGTTCCTATACTCCTCCTGCCCACTCCAGATGCAGCCCACGATAGCAGTGTCGTCAGCGAACTTTTGTACGTGGCAGGACTCTCGAATTATATTTTGTCCATGAATACTTATTAAATAATTCCAAATAGTCTGTCCGCTTCCTTTCATAGCTTTTCCAATGGTTGTGCTGCTTCCAGACATGTATTTTCGTATTAAAGCATTTAACCAATCACATTTCAGCCATTATTTGTTGCCAGGCAGGGTCAAAGTCAAAGGAGTCTGCCCGGAGGCCTTCACAATCCATTCTGCAGGCCCTCTAACACAAAATAAATGTTGATTAAACTGTTGCTTCAACCAATCAGATTTTGAGTTGGTTTCACTAGGGCCCTCTAGCAGGTGTACGGCAACGTCACCGTATTCAGACCCATTGATTGGATAGGATGGTGTAATAGCTATTTTGTCACCCCACAATGGCTGAAGGAGGAGAAGAAATAGATTTGGTGGCAGATTTACTTTCAAGGCCATTTTCAAGACGAACTTTTCAAGAAAAGCTGGACATTGTTAAGAAAGGTCGGACAACTCTGAAGCTAGCTAGCCTGTCACAACCAGGAGGAGGATTTGTCTGCCACTTTCAGGTTACCAACTACGAGCGATACCCCTGGCTCACAGGGTCCGAGGAACACTGCAAATTGTATTGCTGGGAGTGCTTGTTATTTGCCACTGGTCGACATGGTGTTTGGAGCCACACTGGGTTTGTAAATTTGACTTGCCTAACCAAGGTAGCAACGAGACATCAAAGCACTGCCGGACACTTACAAGTAATGGTGCTTTCCAAAACTTTTGGAGAAACCAGAGTGGATCTACAGCTGAACGAGCAAGTGCACAGGGAAACGGAGCTCCACAACGAAAAGGTGAAGAAAAACAGAGAAATCTTAAAAAGACTGATAGACTGTGTCATTTTTTTGGGCAAACAGGAACTTTCATTACAGGGACACGATGAAAGCGCGGGATCCAACAACAGAGGGAACTATGTGGAGCTTCTTTCTCTCATTGCTGAGAGCAACACGGATTTACATTACCACCTGTTCACCAATAAAGTGTTTAGTGGGACGTCAGGTAAAATACAAAACGACCTGATCACTGCTATTGCTGAAGTGATGGGAGAAGAGATAAGAAGTGACATTAAAAAAGCACTGTTCGTCTCTATTATGGTGGATGAGACGACAGACGCGAGTAACGCAGCACAGCTAGCACTGGTCCTGCGTTACGTAACGGGTACAGGTGCAAGGAGCGATTTGTCAGATTTGAAGATGTTACCAGTGGGAAGCGAGCCGATGAAATTGCAGGTCTTATCATCAGATTTTTGTTGGAAAATGAATGTCTGGGTAAAGTTGTGGCACAGTGTTTTGACGGCGCAGCGGTCATGTCTTCTGGATTAAATGGGGTGCAGGCTAAAGTTAAAGAGAGAACACCTTTGGCTTTATTCATACACTGCTATGCTCATCGGCTCAATTTAGTACTGACTCAAGGGGCCTCAAAGCTTAAAGAATGCAAGATCTTTTTTCGGCCACCTCAATGGCCTTGCTGCATTTTTTTCTAGATCACCTCAGCGCACGCAACTACTGGACGAAATCTGCCAGCGGCGTCTCCCTCATGTGGCACCAACACGGTGGCAGTACACATCCAGAGTGGTCAATATGGTCTTTGAGAAGAGAGATGCTCTAAAGGAACTGTTTCATCACATTCTGGAGCATCATGACGAGTATGATGAGGACACAGTGCGCTGTGCTGATGGATTTAAAGCATGTCTGGATGATTTTGAGTTTTGTTTTTTGCTTCACACATTCAATGGCATTTTTGAGTATTCAGACGTGCTCTTTTCAGTACTACAGGATGGCTGTAGTACTGTCTGGCTAGGGTAAAGGAGTTCTGTGACACTGTTGAGCAAGATAGAAGCCGATATGAGGAACTCTACGAGGCCACTGAACGCACCGCAGGCGCTCCGGGCGCACGAAGAGGGCAAGCACAAGATCCTCGCACGCACTACTGCCAACTCTATGGCAGGATTCTGGACAATATTATTTGCCAGACACAGACCAGATTTCAAGACCACGAAAAACTGATGTTTGCCACGCTCCTCGACCCGCAGAAGTTTCGGGAATACAAGAAAAATTTCCCGCATGCAGCCTTCTCCAGTTTAACACAGAGCCATGGAGCACTTTTTGATCTGTCTCGGCTAAAAACAGAACTGACTGTAATGTATGCCATGGATGATTTTGCAGGAAAATCTCCCACTGATCTCCTTGACTTCCTTCATCAGAATTATCTGAATGAGAGCATGGGGCAGCTGTACACATTGGTATGTTTGGCGGTGACCATTCCCGTGTCCACTGCTTCTGTCGAGCGGACATTTTCAGCCCTAAAGCAAATTAAAACGTATGCCAGAAATACGACAGGGCAGGTTCGACTTTCAGCATTAGCTTCGATGGCGATAGAAAGGGACTTCGTGATGGAACTGAAGCGCATGGATAATCTGTACAACAGAGTAATTGAACTGTTTTTGAGGAAAGAGAGGAGGATGGATTTTGTTTACAAATAATCCGAATTTTTGGTGAGTAAAATGTTGCGATTTTCCTAAATAATCTTGCAAGTTTATGAGTTATTACTGAAATTTTTTATGTGTGTCGCGGCTGTAGCTACAGTAGAAAGGAACTTGTTCACCCCTGGTTTGTCTATTCAATAAAGGCATTTATTGTGGCTACAGGAGTTATCTATCTGCGATGCAACGGCTCTTTATACTGTATTTCTGCATATTAAGATGGTTTTTATAACCATAAATTAGTTTTTGAGGGGCGAGTTGATTCAGACGGAGCACTACTGAAGGCCTAGGTGTGAAATGCACGGTCCGCCACTGTAAAACCTCCATCTTTTTTCTTAAGAAACAAGAAGCCCACCCCTATTGGGCTGTAAAATGGGGTAATAAATTCATTCTGTAAATTTTCTGTGATATTTTGCTCCATAGCTTCCTGTTCAGGCCATGACAATGCGTAAACTTTCCCTTTAGGCAATGGAGAACCTGGCTTTAAGTCAACTGCGCAATCATAGTCCCGGCGTAAGGGTAATACTGCGGTGTCTTGCTTATTAAACACATCAGCGTATTCAGAATATTAAGGAGGAAGGATTGATATAGTGTTACAAATGACTGGATTAGATACCATCCTCAACACAGAACAAGCTCCAATACATGATATCTTGGACTCCCACTTAAGAACAGGATTGTGCTTGTGTAACCAGGGATATCCAAGGATTATTTGAAGTAAAGAAGACTCAACAAAAAAGGACAAAAGATTCCTGTCCTGACTGAGAGCAGCAGTGTAGCTTAATCTAAATGCCCAGAGCCAATGGGCTGACCATCCACGTAAAGGGTTTGGGATTTACATTGAAGATGTACTGGAGTGATATACAAATGCTCAATCATGGAGAAGCTGATTAAATTTCCAACTGCACTTGAGTCAATCAGAGCAATTTGATAGTATTATTAACCACACAAGGAATTACAAAAAATTCTTTGTACAGAGTTTGACTACATGTTCCCAGCCTTCCAACCCCGAGGTTTTCCTTTAATTGGTGCTGCCGTTTACTAAAGCCAAATTGCTGTATTACCCAAATCCATGGGCTCTAGAACGGTCATGGACTCACTCGATCTAAAGGTAGTTCCTCTTTTCCATCTCTGTTCTAATTTTCTTTCTGCTAGACATGTGCCCACTTTTTGGGCTACCTCTATCACTGCATCACATGTGTTACCAATATTGTGACTGGCTAACTCATGCTTTATTTCAGAGATTAATCCTCTTCTAAATACCAGAATTAATGCCATGCCATCCCAACATGTCTCCACCGTTAACATTCTGAACTCCACAATATATTCATTATGGGTCTTAATCCCTGGCAAAAAGCCAGCAATCTGTTAGCTGCTACTTCTGAACAGAATGGTATATTGAACATTTTTTGAAACTCCTCACTAAACAAAGCCAATGAAAAGCAGCACTGGTTGTTAGTGTTATACATTATGGAAGCCCATTGAAAAGGTTTCTTGACAAGTAAAGATATTATAAACGATATATGTGTCCAATTATCTGGATACGTTTTAGGTTGGATTTCAAACACCATGCAACACTGATTAAAGAAACCTTGACACTCATTTTGATCCCCTGAAAAACAAATCTGAATTGAAGTCTGAGGCTCATGATGGTGGCTTCAACGTGGAGCAGAAGCCGAATTAGCCAAGGTATTAACCATGACTATTAACTAATTCACCATCTCCGCCAGTTGTTCTGCAGATCCTCACACGTCTTCTACTTGACTCTTCAGAGTTTTTATTTCTCCCTGCATAACATGTATGTCCCTGATAACATGCCTCATCTTGGGGTCACTTATATTGATCCATTCTTTTGTCCTGACTCAGCAGGAAAACAGGACAACGAATTTCTAAGTAAACCGGGAGAAGTGGGCAAAAGGCAAAACAAAAAAAAATAAAAATAAACCGTAGCAACCAAAACCCAGACAAGAAGCAAAATCGGACTTAAAAAAACAGACAATTAGGCAAAAATCAGGCAAAACTAGAAGATTAAATACACAATAAATCAAAAGGAAGCAAGGATTTATCATCTGATCAAATAATGTTCATGGCCAAGACTGATCTTTTATGCCGGTTGCTGATTAAGTTACGGTCAGAAATCCGGAAAATCCCTAGAAGTGAGGGTCATGACCCTGACAACAGTATACAAAATGACTTCTCTTAAAGGCAAAGCATCAATTCTCACCCTAAATCATGACAGCTATAGGCTTTTTGGATGAAACACTTTATACATTTGCCTTTAATGGATGGCAGAAAGGTCCCAGTGATCTGTTGTAGGACTTTACAGTCAGAGACACTGCAGTTTCCAAACTAGACATTGATGCAGCAGGCCAGAACACTCTTGATATAGTGCCCTTCTAGAATGTGTTCAGATTGGTAGGAGTTAGGCTTGCCTTTTTCAGCTGTTGTAGGAAGCGGAGATGCTGTTGTACCTTCTTGGCTATAAAGTTGGTTTTAATTGACCAAGTGAAGTCAATTGCAAGGTGCATAACAAGGAATCTGGTATTCTTGACAAATTCCACAGCAGAACCCTTAATGTGTAGTGGGGTGTTGAGATCATGGGCCTACCAGAAGTCAACAATTATCTCTTTGGTCCTGTCCACATTAAGAGACAGATTGTTGCATTTGACCCAGTCCACTAATTGTTGGATCTTCATTCTGTATGCTGACTCATTCCCATTGCTGATGAGACCTACCACTGTTGTGTCATCTGGAAACTTAATGACGATGTTAGAGCTATACGCAGTAGTACAATCATGAGTCATCATAGTTAACAGAAATGAGCTGAGTACACAGCAATGACTGTCTGGAGTCTCTCTGCCAGGAATTCCAGGATTCAGTTGTATAGGGAAGTATTGTAGGCTAGCAGACCCAACTTTCCTATAAGCCTATGATGGGATTTAAAGCTGAACTGAAGTGAAGATAAATCATTCAGGCATAAGTGTCTCTTTTGTCCAGATGGAACAGGGCTAGATGAAGTGCAGATGATGTGGCAACTTCAGTGGAACTATTCAGGCAATAGGCAAACTGAAAAGGGTCAATTTCTTAGGCAAACCCTAATGTGGGATCATTTCTTTAACTAGCGCTTTGGCCACTGAGTTGGCATCTGCATACCGACACGGGAAGGCTTCCATCCAGAGAGACAAAATATTGATGATTACCAAGCAATATTTTCACCCATGAGAGGGGGTGTTCAAAGGGCCCTCCAGCATTGGTGTTACAGCTGGACTTGCCTGCAAGCCTTTTCCTACATTAAATCTTTGGCACAGTGCACACCTTTTGCAGAACTGATCAGCAAAGTTGGAAAACCCAGGGGCATGCCAGGGCCGCTGTACTTATATCTACCATTGCGTCCTTAGAGGCGTTGTCCAATTTGTGCGTAGCCTTTGCAATACCTGGAAAAAGAAGCTTTTGGGAGAAAAAAGTATTTAGGTAGTGGATGGATCCAAACTCCATTCAGGTCTTTTTCTGCACCCTCTTTCTGCCACGTCTTTATCTTCTTTTCTATTTCTACAGTTTGTAGAGATAAAACCGCATCCTCAGGTGACTTTCTTTCCTCCTTTTGTTGTCGGAATAAAGAGGTTAGTGTTGAGGTAGTATCCTGGGCAGCTTTCTTTGACTACATGTCTGCTTGCACATTTCCCTCACTCACTGGATTCGTTTTCCCCATGTGAACTTGACACTTCACTACCACAAGTGTGGCTGGTAGCTGTATGGCATTCAACCAGCGCATGATGCTGAATTGGTTTTCCAGTACTAGTTTTATATCCCCTTAGTTTCCACAATGAGCCACGGTTGTGGCAGAATACCTAGAATCGGTGTAAATAGTCATTTGTTTGTCTTTGAACAATTGACAGGCAGGTATGAAGGCATGAAATTCACCAGCCTGTGACAATAGATTTGACTTTAGTCTGCCTGTTTCCAGCAGGTGCACATCTTAGACAATTGGATAACTAGTGGACGGGCTTCCATCATTCAATCTTAAGAAACACCCATTTACAAACACTGTTGCTCCTTCTTCTAGTGCAGTTTCTTTTAAATTATCCCTAGGTTTGGTGACTGCTAGTATTTCTTGCTCACAATTATGCAGCTCTCCGTCCATTTTCATGGGCAGGAGAGTCGCAGGGTTCAATTTATTATGTTGTTCGAGCATAACGTTAGCAAGGGAAAACAACACATTTTGAAAACAAGTTGCTCAAGCAGCTGTCAAATGAGATGTTCTTGCTTGAACTAAGATGGAATGTACTGCATGTGGTACCTTAACAGTTAATGGACTCATGTGAACAACATCTGAGCATGCTAATACAGCCTCTGTTGCTGCAGAAACTGCTCTCAAACAGGCTGGGAGTGCAGAGGCCACTGGATCCATTTTTTTTTTTAGAATAGTATGCCACCGGTCTTTGTCTGTCTCCATGTTGTTGAGTTAGTACTTCAATCATATATCCCCCCCTTTTGTCCAAGAATAGAGTGAAAGGACAAGAATAGTCTGAAAGTGCTAACACAGGTGCAGACATCAAAATTAGTTGTATATCTGTTTTATATCAGTAAGAGCCTTCTCAGCCTGCTCTGTTCCCGATATTTTATCAGTCATGGCCAAATTTGAAGAGGTTGCTAGATATTGGAGTGGCTGTGCTCTTTCAGCAAAATCTTGAACTCTGCCGACAGTATCCCAACTTTCCAAGGACAGACATAACCTGCTGCCTTGTAGTAGGACAAGGAAAAAAAAAATTTAATAGCCTTGATCCTATCATTAGACCGTGCATGTTCCCCTGCAGTCAAACCGTGACCGAAGTATTTCACTTTTCTTTCAATCAGTTGCAACTTTTTCCAGGACACCTTGTGCCCGTTTTCTGCTAGGAAAACCAACAAAGCCTTTGTTTGTGTCTTCTTCTCATTGTTCATGAGTTCCTCAGTGCATAACAACAAATCATCTACATACTGCACTGGGACACTACCTCCCTTTGGCCAATAACCTTCCAAATTCTTTGCTAATGCTTGTCCGTACACACACAAAGCCTCTGTATATCCCTGCAGCATCACAGTCCACATACTCCCAATCTTTCCTTTCCTGACATGCCAAAACCCATGGTCCTACATCACGCCTCAGGAGGCGAGCGGATTTAGCAATAGGGACATGTGGAATGGAACCACTCCAAAAGAAAGGCAGTTGTTGTGCTGCTCCAGCCAGTTCTGCTGAGATATAACAGTTCATTAGGAATATACAGTGGTACCTAGGTATACGTCCTTAATCCGTTCCAGATCCTTGGACTTATACCAAACAGGACTTATACCAAGCTAATTTTTCCCATAAGAAATAAAGGGAAAATGATTAATCCGTTCCCATGAAAAAAAAATCCTATTGTTATTGGCATATTATACATTGATGGGGTTGTAAAAAATAATTTAAACACTGTTTAATACTAAAATACATAAATACAAAAGCAATTAGATGAAACAAACGAAAATTTAACCTCACTTTACCTTGCTGAGAAGAGTCGAGTGCCTGCTAAGACTGCTCTTTCCCGTGCTTTAACTTCTTTTATCTTCCTCTTTCCCTCGATTTAAATTAGAACACTCTAGACGAGAACAGGCCATTCAGCCCAACAAAGCTCGCCAGTACTATCCACTTATTTCTTCCAAGAAAACATCAAATCGAGTTTTGAAAGACCCTAACGTCTTACTGTCCAACACACTACTTGGTAGCTTATTCCAAGTTTCTATCGTTCTTTGTGTAAAGAAAAACTTCCTAATGGTTGTGCAAAATTTACCCTTAACAAGTTTCCAACTGTGTCCCCATGTTCTTGATGAACTCATTTTAAAATAACAGTCTCGATCCACTGCACTAATTCCCTTCATAATTTTTAAACACTTCAATCATGTCACCTCTTAATCTTCTTTTGCTTAAACTGTAAAGGCTCAGCTCTTTTAATCTTTCCTCATAATTCAACCCCTGTAGCCCTGGAATCAGCCTAGTCGCTCTTCTCTGGACCTTTTCTAGTGCTGCTATGTCCTTTTTGTAGCCTGGAGACCAAAACTGCACACAGTACTCAAGATGAGGCCTCACCAGTGCATTATAAAGGTTGAGCATAACCTCCTTGGACTTGTACTCCACACATCGTGCTATATATCCTAACATTCTGTTAGCATTCTTAATGGCTTCTGAACACTGTCGGGAAGTCGATAGCTTAGAGTCCACTATGACTCCTAAATCCTTCTCATAAGGTGTACTCTCGATTTTCCGACCGCCCATTGTGTATTCAAACCTAACATTTTTACTTCCAATGTGTAATACTTTACATTTACTGACATTAAACTTCATCTGCCACAAATCTGCCCAAGCCTGTATGCTATCCAAGTCCTTCTGTAATGATATAACGGATTCCAAATTATCTGCTAATCCACCTATCTTGGTATCATATGCAAACTTAACCAGCTTGTTACTTATATTCCTATCTAAATCATTTATATATATTAAAAATAGCAGCGGCCCTAACACTGACCCCTTTGGAACACCACTCTTAACATCGGCCAGTTCTGATGAGGTTCCTCGCACCATCACCCTCTGCTTCCTTTGTCTGAGCCAATTCTGCACCCATCTACAAACATCACCCTGAACTCCCACCTCTTTTAATTTGATGCCCAACCTCTCATGTGGCACCTTATCAAATGTTTTCTCAAAGTCCAGATAAATAATATCATAAGCTCCACTTTGATCGTATCCTTTTGTTGCCTCCTCATAGAATTCCAGCATGTTAGTAAAACATGACCTCCCTCTTCTGAACCCATGCTGACTGCTTAGAATAACTCCAGTCCTTGCCAGGTGTTGCTCGATCTTATCCTTAATAATTCCTTCAATTAATTTTCCTGTGATGCACGTTAAGCTTACTGGCCTATAGTTGCTTGGATCTGCCCTGTCACCCTTTTTATATAATGGGATGATATTTGCCATTTTCCAGTCCTTCAGAATCTCTCCAGTGCGCAGTGACTTCCTAAAAATATGCGTCAAGGGTTTATATATGTACTCACTAGCCTCCTTAAGAACACGAGGAAAAATATTATCTGGTCCTGGTGATTTGTTCGATTTCAGCTTATTTAATCTGAGCAGTACTTCTCCCTCTACAATTTCCAAATCCCTCAGTACCTCCTTAGTAGTCGCGTTTACCTCTGGGAGGTTATCCACTTGCGATCCATCTATTCCCCCCCCCCCCTTCCCATATATATACATCCACCTGCGCCTCCATGGGCGCAGCGCCTTAATCACACACCGCAGGAAGCCAATGAAGCAATTGAGAACGATCACACCCACACGTGCAGGTGCAACTCGCTCCAACTACCTCATTAACTCCCCGCAGTCGTGCAATCGCGCCCATGGAGAATGACACGGCTATACGGATTTAAAACATGTCCCTTTTTTTTGAAGCCGCGGACCCACTATACCACAGGCAGTCTTGGCTTTGTCTCGAGAGAGGTAAACAATGGTAGCACGCGGTGTTCTAGCACGTGAGTCGTATTCCAAACAAAGGTTATATACCAAGCAAAGTCTTTCACGTCCAAACAGGACATATACCAAGTTGGACTTATTCCAAAGCGGACTTATACTGAGGTTCGACTGTAGTCTCTTTTTTTTGATAGCAGCACCTAAAAAGTCTGACAGCTAGACTTTGTCAACATGCAATCCAAAAAAATTGTGCAGTACAGTGAAAAGATTGTAAACAATGTACAACAGAGATTCTTGTTGTTTTGAGGAAACATGAACAACCCAGGCAGCATAGCAGGATGTAATGGTGGTGGTTATTGCAAGGGCGGTGTGTTGTTCTGATGTGACCTCCACTCCCTTTTTGTAACTGAGATGCAAAGGCACAGGCAGGCCATCAAGTCTTGTCCTAACAAGTTCATTGGGCATAGAGGGCTCAGTAAAAATCGATGGTTTAACGGAACACTTGAAAATGTGGCAGGAACACGTGAAGAGAAAGATAGAACGTGTGGCTGCCCTAATGGAGTTAAGACAGTAACAGTGTTCTTTGTGATGGGGATCCCCAGCACGTGAGAAGGTATGTATGGTGGATCTGGTGGCTCCTGTATCCATCAGAAAACTAATGCTTAGTCCAGCCACTAAGAGAGTAATCATGGGGTCAGTTTCAGGATGGCAAGTAAGGAGGGGAATCTGACCCTCCATCCCAGCAATTTCCTAGGGTTGCCAGTCGTTATGCTGGCCAGTAATAGTAGGCCATGAGTAAGACTGCCCTTGGATGTCATCTGGTGAAAGCAGCAGTTGCTGTTGTCCATGGTGGTGGGATATAGCAAGTATGAGGTGAGGAGTTCTGCCCCGGTCCCCATGCTTGTGGCCAGGGTGTACCTCCTTGGTCACCTCGTCCCCACCTGTGGCCTCTTCCCCTGGGAGCTGTATTTCCAGAGTAAAAATGAACCTGTGCCACCAATAACTTCTGTTGCGTCTTGTCAGCCTTATCCTTGGCATTTTCTTTTTTTTTCAGTCATTTGAGATGGCTATTGCATTACCAAAAACAATTTTTCCTATTCAGCCATAATCTTCATCTGGCTCGCTAAACCCTCATTGCACTTCTGCATCAACTTCAGGGCTCTATCCTTAATCACTAACTCCCACCTGTCAAACATATCCATTCTATATGGCCCTCTTTTACAACACCCTTGCATGTTTCTTCATAAAATTTTCATTACTTCTTGAATTTCATTCATATCACCGGAACCCTGCAATGGCCACCGGGCTTCGCTCTGCTTGTTCCACCGCTTACATTCTTTCTTAAATTTTAATTCTGTTTTTTTTTTTTTACATAACGTCTAGGAGAACTGCCTTTCCTTCCCTTTGGTTCATTTTCCGAAAATAATCCTCCGAACAGAGGCTCCTCAATCACACCCTGTTTTTTTATCTCTTTATTAATATGTTTCCCATTGTGTCGTACCAAGTGTCGCTTCACTCTGAGTCCTTTGCTTTCCCTGGATCACAGTCTGCCATTTCCTTCTTTAGCAGACTAACAGTCAAACTGGTTACCACTCATAGTTTCAACGACAGACTTAACCCATTGACTCAGGAATATAACCAGACTATTTGGATTAAAGTATCTCACCCTCCCACTTTTGTGGTATTTTCCCTGGCCGTGAGGTGCTTTCCCACTATCTGACCTTCCCACCCCCTCCTTTTCTAATCTGAGCCTTTAAAAAAGACTGTCTCATTCCAGGGAGTGTTTTTAACTCAGTATTCCCAGCATCTCACTCGGATGGTAAAATATCAACTCACCGGTGATTGTCTTTACTTCCTGTCTGCCACTTGCACCTTCACTCGGGTTCTCCGGCAAGAGGGGAACTAAGGCTTACGGTTCCCAGCCCTTTCTGGGGACGAGCCAGTCCTAACTTTTCCCTGAGCTGGTCTCACCAGTCGTAACTACTTCGCTGGTCCTCTGTGGGTCCCTCACTTGGGCTTGGACCCGGAGCCTGGAGCCATCCTGTCCCTGTTCAGGCACCAGAAAAAACTGTGGAAGTAACCCCAGAGGAAGACAGGAATTGTTCAATCAATCAGCTTTTATTCAGTCACAGATGAGTACATGGATTCCTGCGTTGCAAGGCAAAAGAGCGAAGTTCCCTTTTCCAATCAGCTTTTTTATATTTACCCCACCCTCCCCCTTCACCTTACTTTAAAAAAAACATAATATCGTTTACCTAAGCATTTCATCTTATATTGCACAAATCGGCCAGGTGATCTGTTTTGTGTATGTGTCAGATGGGGCCCTAAAGAAGGAAAGGTCATCTTTCCTGTGTCTAACACTGTTTTTCCCAACCTTGGTCCTGGGGACCCCTTGTGGCTGCAGGTTTTTGTACCAACCAGCTTCTGTTTTTAATTGGACTCCTGGGCTAATTAACTGATGTGTTATTTCCCAAATTCTGTGTTTTGGGAACAATATAGAAATTAGAAAACTAAGTTTAGTAAATATATATATATATATAAATATATATATGCTAGTATAAATACTAGCAAAATACCCACACTTCGTAGCGGCGAAGTACTGCCTTAAAATTTTTATTAAGAAGAAAAGTCCATCCATCCATTTTCCAACCCGCTGAATCCGAACACAGGGGTCTGCCGGAGCCAATCCCAGCCAACACAGGGCACAAGGCAGGAACCAATCCTGGGCAGGGTGCCAACCCACCGCAGGACACACACCCACACACCAAGCACACACTAGGGCCAATTTAGAATCGCCAATCCACCTAACCTGCATGTCTTTGGACTGTGGGAGGAAACCGGAGCACCCGGAGGAAACCCACGCAGACACGGGGAGAACATGCAAACTCCACGCAGGGTGGACCTGGGAATCGAACCCAGGTCCCCAGATCTCCCAACTGCGAGGCAGCAGCGCTACCCACTGCGCCACCGTGCCGCCCTTAAGAAGAAAAGTAAACCTTTTTAAACTGAGGGAAAATATAGCAATAATTATTTGTCAAGGATCTCTTTGTATACCACGTTGTCAGTTCAGCGCTCCAGTTGTAATATGACCAAGCTGTGCGCTGAGCTTACTCTTCAGCATGCAACGTATAGTTGGCCATGTGAAAAGCAATCTTGCCTCAAATCAATGCCAACCTTTTGTAGGGTCTGTCCCTGAGATTTATTAATTGTCATTGCAAAGCAGAGCCTTACTGGAAATTGGAGGTGTTTGAATTGAAATGGGTTTCATCGATAACTTCGCATCCAGCTTTTGAGAGTTTAAACATTCATAAACATCAAAGTGTCCACTACTCAAATCGTCACCTGTGAATCTAAGATGTTTAAGAGGCATTGGCGGTTGTCCAAAGGTGTAAAATATTTGGCCATTTCGGTACAGTTCAAAGCGACAACCAAACAATTCAGTGGCAGCCATCCAACTCACATGCAGAACCGTAGGTGAAGGGCTTAAGCATTTCACTCTTATAATGCTCCTGTGTAGTATAATTATCTCCTGTACCGTCATCAGTCCACACCTTGAACCTGTCCCAGTCATTCAATACATAAGACACAATGTTCCTCCGGATATCAAGAGTGAGCCTGATATGGCCGTGCAATATATAACACAGAGAATGGAAAAGGCAGTCGCCATCTCCGGGCATGGAAATCACTTGGTAAATGACAGTTCTTTGATCGATGGTGATCACCTCGATAGACATGTTAATGGGGGTACGGTTGGAACGATAAAGGAAATGGGTACCTGAACAACGTAAACTAAGTCTAAAATACCTACACAACAACTATAATCATAATAAACGAACAATAAAACAGCGGAGAAGCTTTGGATTAAATAAAAAGGCTGCAGTTATCAGCAGGGAGACGTGAATACCGTGGCGAAGCAATGAAGGGAATGAAGAGACCAGAGCGACAGATGGCCTTATTTAGGCAGGCAGCCAACTAAGTGGGAGGCGTGGGGATGGGGGACCCAACGGCGCCTCACACGGCGACCAAGCTGCAGGCTATGGATGTATATACAGTATGTATGTAAGTAGGATTCAGTTAGCGTTGGGAACCCGCGTACCAAATTTCTTGAAGATGGGCCCATAATTAACAAAGACCGTTGGAAAGTTCAATATGGCGGCCGACAGTGGCGTCATACCACTGAAATAAGTACATACATCGGTTTTGGTTAGCGCAGGGAAGCCGCCTACCAAATTTCGTGAAGATGGGGCCATAAATAAGAAAGTTTAATATGGCAGACGTTGTCGACCGTTATGACCGTTACGCGTAGAATTTTGAAATGAAACCTGCTTAACTTTTGTAAGTAAGCTGTAAGGATTTCCAAATTTCAGCCTTCTACCCACACGGGAAGTTGGAGAATTAGTGATGAGTGAGTCAGTGAGTCAGTGAGGGCTTTGCCTTTTATTAGTATAGAAGATATATATACATATATTAAAATGTACAAAGCAGTTCCATCCAACCATCCATTATCCAACCCACTATATCCTAACACAGGGTCATAGGGGTCTGCTGGAGCCAATCCCAGCCAACACAGGGCGCAAGGCAGGAAACAAACCCCAGGCAGGGCGCAAGCCCACCGCAGGGCGTGCACACACACACCAAGCACAATTTAGAATCGCCAATGCACCTAACCTGCATGTCTTTGGACTATGGGAGGAAACCGGAGCACCCAGAGGAAACCCACGCAGACATGGGGAGAACATGCAAACTCCACGCAGGGAGGACCCGGGAAGCAAACCCAGGTCTTCTAACTGCGAAGCAGCAGCGCTACCCACTGTGCCACTGTGCCGCCCTACCAAGCAGTTATATGGGAATAATGTATTTTTTTTCTTTTTAACATTATTTTCATCTTGATTTTCATTCTACTTTTCTAGGTGTTCTAATCCATCCATTATCCAACCCGCTGAATCCGAACAAAGGGTCACAGGGGTCTGTTGGAGCCAATCCCAGCCAACAAGGCAAGAACCAATCCTGGGCAGGGTGCCAACCCACCACAGGACACACACAAACACACCCACACACCAAGCACACACTAGGGCCAATTTTGAATCGCCAATCCACCTAACCTGCATGTCTTTGGACTGTGGGAGGAAACCGGAGCACCCGGAGGAAACCCACGCAGACACGGGGAGAACATGCAAACTCCACGCAGGGAGGACCCGGGAAGCGAACCCAGTTCCCCAGGTCTCCCAACTGCGAGGCAGCAGCGCTACCCACTGCGCCACCGTGCCGCCAGGTGTGCTAATTGTTTAATTAATCCATTATAGATAGATAGATACTTTATTAATCCCAAGGGGAAATTCACATACTCCAGCAGCATCATACTGATAAAAAAAACAATATTAGATAGATAGATAGATAGATAGATAGATAGATAGATAGATAGATAGATAGATAGATAGATAGATAGAGATGCAAGTACATGCGGGAAGCACAAAGGTGGAGGTCTAGCTCTCTATGTCAGTACACGATAGTGTAACTCTGGACATGTTAACGTCAAAGTCTCCACTTGCTGCAGGGACATCGAACTGTTGGCCGTAAGTTTGCATCCCTATTACTTGCCCAGAGAGTTTGGACACGTCATTGTTGTTATTGTTTACATCCCTCCTCAGGCGGATGTGGAGACAGCAAGTGACATCATCCATTCTGCTGTTGCTAAGTTACAAACACAGCACCCTGAGGCGCTTGTGATAATCGCTGGAGATTTTAACCATGTGACACTGGACAAAACATTACCTGCCTTCTCCCAGTATGTGGACTGTAACACCCAGGGAAATAAGACTATTGACTTACTGTATGCAAACATTAAAGACGCATACAGCGCCACCCCACTGCCTCTGCTTGGGAAAGCAGATCATAACCTGGTTTTGCTTCATCCTCACTACAAACCAAGAGTGAGGGTCCTACCTACAACCACACACTCATTCAGGAAGTGGTCCCCTGAGGCAGAGCAGGCTCTGAGAAAATGCTTTGGAACTACAGACTGGGATATTCTGCAGGGATCACATAGTGAGAACATTGAGGAGGTTGTTAACTGCACTACTGACTACATCAACTTCTGTATGGACATTGTAGTTCCAGTAAGAACTGTACGCTGCTATGCTAACAACAAGCCATGGATTACAAGTGACATCAAGGGCCTTTTGAACCAGAAGAAAAGGGCTTTTAAAGGCGGTGATCAGCATGAGCTCAAGTGTGTGCAGAAGGAACTCCGAGTCCAGCTCAGGGTGGCAAAGGAGCACTACAGGAGAAAGCTGGCACAGAAGTTGCAGAATAACAGCATGAAGGAAGTGTGGGATGGGATGAAGATCATCACTGGCTGCAGCTCGAAGCGGGGTGCCACCATTGAGAGAGACGTGAAGAGAGCAAATCAAATGAACAACTTCTTTAACAGGTTTGACCTCCCTAACCCACTCTCACTCTCACCTCGGAGTACTGCACCCTCCACCCATCCTTCTGCTGATACCAGCATAGGAGAGAGTTTCCCCCCACCCACAATTACAACAGCGCAGGTGAGCAGAGAGCTGAGGAGACTTTGTGCCACCAAAGCAGCGGGTCCAGATGGAGTATCGCCACGACTGCTGAAGGTCTGTGCATCGGAGCTGGGGGGGTCCTCTACAGCGCATCTTCAACCTGAGCCTGGAACAGGGGAGAGTCCCGAGGCTTTGGAAAACATCTTGCATCACCCCAGTCCCAAAGGTATCACGTCCTAGTGAGCTGAACTTCCAGCCTGTTGCTCTGATGTCACATGTGATGAAGACCATGGAGAGGCTGCTGCTTCACCACCTGAGGCCACAGGTTCAACACGCCCTCGACCCTCTGCAGTTCACATATCAGGAGAAGGTGACAGACTGCTGTCACTGTCCTGCTCCACTGACAGACTGAGAAGATCGTTCCTCCCCCAAACTATGCAACTCTTCAATTCCACCCGAGGGTGTAAACATTAACATTATTCAAAGTTATTGTCTGTTTTTACCTGCATTTTTATTACTCTTTAATTTAATATTCTACTGATACAAAAAAAGAATATTAAATTAAAGAGTAATAAAAATGCAGGTAAAAACAGACAATAACTTTGAATAATGTTAACGTTTACCCCTCCGGGTGGAATTGAAGTGTGGGGGAGGAATGATCTCCTCAGCCTGTCAGTGGAGCAGGACAGTGACAGCAGTCTGCTGCTGAAGCTGCTCCTCTGTCTGGAGATGATACTGTTCAGTGGATGTAGTGGATTCTCCATGATCGACAGGAGCCTGCTCAGCACCCGCAGCTCTGCCACAGATGTCAAAATGTCCAGCTCCGTGCCTACAATAGAGCCTGCCTTCCTCACCAGTTTGTCCAGGCGTGAGGCATCCCTCTTCTTTATGCTGCCTCCCCAGCACACCACCGAGTAGAAGAGGGCGCTCGCCACAACCGTCTGATTGAACATCTGCAGCATCTTATTGCAGATGTTGAAAGACACCAGCCTTCTAAGAAAGTATAGTCGGCTCTGTCCTTTCTTACACAGAGCATCAGTATTGGCAGTCCAGTCCAATTTATCATCCAGCTGCAATCCCAGGTATTTATAGGTCTGCACCCTCTGCACACAGTCACCTCTGATGATCACGGGGTCCATGAGGGGCCTGGGCCTCCTAAAATCCACCACCAGCTCCTTGGTTTTTGCTGGTGTTCAGTTGTAGGAGGTTTGAGTCGCACCATTTATCAAAGTTCTTGATTAATTTCCTATACTCCTCCTCCTGCCCACTCCTGATGTAGCCCACGACAGCAGTGTCATCAGCGAACTTTTGCATGTGGCAAGACTCAGAGTTGTATTGGAAGTCCGATGTATATAGGCTGAACAGGACTGGAGAAAGTACAGTCCCCTGCAGCGCTCCTGTGCTGCTGACCACAATGTCAGACCTGCAGTTCCTGAGACGCACATACTGAGGTCTGTCTGTAAGATAGTCCACGACCCATGCCACCAGGTATAAATCTACTCCCATCTCTGTCAGCTTGTCCCTGAGGAGCAGAGGTTGGATGGTATTGAAGGCGCTAGAGAAGTCCAGAAACATAATTGTTACTGCACCACTGCCTCTGTCTAAGTGGGAGAGGGATCGGTGTAGCATATAGATGATGGCATCCTCCGCTCCCACCTTCTCCTGGTATGAGAACTGCAGAGGGTCGAGGGCGTGGCGGACCTATGGCCTCAGGTGGTGAAGCAGCAGCCGCTCCATGGTCTTCACCACATGTGACGTCAGGGTGACAGGCCTGAAGTCATTCAGCTCATGATACCTTTGGGACTGGGGTGATGCAAGATGTTTTCTGAAGCCTCGGGACTCTCCCCTGTTCCAGGCTCAGGTTGAAGATACACTGTAGAGGACTCCCCAGCTCCAACGCACTGGTCTTCAACAGTCATGGCTATACTCCATCTGGACCCACTGCTTTGCTGGCACGAAGTCTCCTCAGCTCTTTGCTTACCTGGGCTGCTGTAATTGTGGGTGGGGGGAAACTCTCTCCTATGCTGGTATCAGCAGAAGGATGGGTGGAGGGTGCAGTACTCTGAGGTGAGAGTGGGTTAGGGTGGTCAAACCTGTTAAAGAAGTTGTTCATCTGGTTTGCTCTCTCCATGTCTCGCTTGACGGTAGCACCCCACTTCGAGCTGCAGCCAGTGATGATCTTCATCCCATCCCACATTTCCTTCATGCTGTTATTCTGCAACTTCTGCTCCATCTTTCTCTTGTACTGCTCCTTTGCCACCCTGAGCTGGACTCAGATTTCCTTCTGCACGTGCTTAAGCTCATGCTGATCACTGCCTTTAAAAGCCCTTTTCTTCTGGTTCAAAAGGCCCTTGATGTCACTTGTAATCCATGGCTTGTTGTTAGCATAGCAGCGTACTGTTCTTACTGGAACTACAATGTCCATACAGAAGTTGATGTAGTCAGTAGTGCAGTCAACAACCACTTCAATGTTCTCACTATGTGACCCCTGCAGGATATCCCAGTCCGTAGTTCCAAAGCAGTCTCTCAGAGCCTGCTCTGCCTCAGGGGACCACTTCCTGAATGAGTGTGTGGTTGTAGGTAGCTCCCTCACTCTTGGTTTGTAGTGAGGCTGAAGCAGAACTAGGTTATGATCTGCTTTCCTAAGCACAGGCAGCATGGTGGCACTGTATGCATCTTGAACATTTGCATACAGTAGGTCAATAGTCCTATTTCCCCCGGTGTTACAATCCACATACTGGGAGAAGGCAGGTAATGTTTTATTCAGCGTCGCATGGTTAAAATCTCCAGAGATAAGCACAAGCACCTTGGGGTGCTGTGTTTGTAGTTTAGCAACAGCAGAATGGATGATGTCACCCGCTATCTCCACGTCCGCCTGAGGAGGGATGTAAACAATAACAACAATGATGTGTATAAACTTTCTGGGCAAGTAATAGGTATGCAGACTTACGGCCAAC
>NC_041395.2:191013361-191105861 GCF_900747795.2 Erpetoichthys calabaricus
CTTAAAAAAACGTGTAAAGATATTGACAATAAGCTAAGTCATCTGCAGCAAAGTTTTATAAATGAGGGTTTCTCCTTTTTAGACAATAAGCTACGCAAACCCAGGAAGACATGGAATCGTTTAAATCAAGTATCATTACATCTTCCTTTCTTAAAGAGAAGTAAGGCAGTACTTATAAGCTTACATATTTATATATAGACATACATATATATATATATCTATATCCGAAGCCGTGCAAGCACACTGTTTTGAGAATGCAACGTATAGTTGTACAGAAGAAAAGCAATCTTGCCTCAAATGAATGGCAACCTTTTGTAGGTGTATGAAGTTAATTTAAACTTTAGGTTTACGCGGTGCTTTCTTTCCGAAGTACCTGCACTCATGAATATGTCTGTATGTGTCAGTCGGTCAAATCCACGCGCTTCGCACCGGCGAAGTACCGCTTTTAAATTTTAATTAAGAAGAAAATAAAATGTTTTTAAATTGAGGGAAAATATACTAATAACAGTTTGTTAAGGATCAGTTTTTTTGTGAAGCTGCCTTTACTCGAGTGATCACTTCGAGCTGACTTGGTGGCCAAGTGTAAGCATTACCTGGAAGTAAGCACCCATACAATCAGATTGTGAATCAGACTACGAATGCCGTGAATGTAATTACACAGTCACTGCACTTGCTTACGGTAATCGAACCTCAGACGTCAGCGCTAGAGGGGCTTAGCAGCGGTGAAGTATTAGTTTTAAATTTTAATTAAGAACAAAAGAAAACCTCAGAGGTTCGATTCCCGAAAGAGAGTGAAGTGAGTGTCCGGCTACCTAGCAGGTAAAGCTTATGGTCGGACAGCAAGTGACGTAACATCAGCCACAGTGCCTTCAGTTGTGAGAAGCAGATCATAGAATGATTGAAAATGGTTTTGCATTTACCTTTTTAGTAAAAGGCGAGCTTTTAAGCCTGAGAAATCACCCCGTAAATGCACACATTTAATTGCACGTGTTAATATGTATGCTTACACAGTATTAAAAGACACTCAAAAATTAACGTCATTTACCATCAGCCACGGTGCCTTCAGTTGTGAGAAGCAGATCATAGAATGATTGAAAATAGTTTTGCATTTACCTTTTTAGTAAAAGGCGAGCTTTTAAGCCTGAGAAATCACCCCGTAAATGCACACGTTTAATTGCACATGTGTTAATATGTATGGTTACACAGTATTAAAAGACAGTGAAGAACGTGATTTACCTTTGTTCCCGCGTTTCATAAAAGGCGAGCTTTTAAGCCTGAGAAATCACCCCGTAAATGCACACGTTTAATTGCACGTGTTAATATGTATGCTTACACAGTATTAAAAGACACTCAAAAATTAACGTCATTTACCATCAGCCACGGTGCCTTCAGTTGTGAGAAGCAGATCATAGAATGATTGAAAATAGTTTTGCATGTACCTTTTTAGTAAAAGGCGAGCTTTTAAGCCTGAGAAATCACCCCGTAAATGCACACGTTTAATTGCACATGTGTTAATATGTATGCTTACACAGTATTAAAAGACAGTGAACAACGTCAGTTACCTTTGTTCCCGCGTTTGATAAAAGGTGAGCTTTTAAGCCTGAGAAATCACCCCGTAAATGCACACGTTTAATTGCACATGTGTTAATATGTATGCTTACACAGTATTAAAAGACAGTCAAAAATGAATGTCATTTACCTTCGTTCCCGCGTGTGACTCGTGCTGTAAATCTCTTCCTTGTTTTTAATTCACGTGATTACGTAGGATGCGTGATGACGCGATACGTGACTCCGCCTCCTCCATTACAGTGTATGGACAAAAAATATGTTCCAGTTATGACCATTACGCTTTGAATTTCGAAATGAAACCTGCCTAACTTTTGTAAGTAAGCTGTAAGGAATGAGCCTGCCAAATTTCAGCCTTCCACCTACACGGGAAGTTGGAGAATTAGTGATGAGTGAGTCAGTCAGTCAGTGAGTGAGTGAGTGAGTGAGTGAGTGAGTGAGTGAGTGAGTGAGTGAGTGAGTGAGTGAGTGAGTGAGTGAGTGAGTGAGTGAGTGAATGAGTGAGTGAGTGAGTCAGTGAGGGCTTTGCCTTTTATTAGTATAGATCCATATATCTAACGCTGAAGAACAAACAAGTAATGAATTCACGATCACAGGTACAAAACGATACGTCTCAAGTGACGGGACCAAACACACGAACCCGCATGAAAAAAAAACAATACACGTCAGCGCATACAACGCGCTTCTGAAACCCCGGAAGAAAAAATGTCTCGGCTCCAAAAACGCAAAGCTCAACTAACACATTAACAGAAACGAGCGCAGATGGACAGACACAATGAACGTACACGCATACAGCACGCGTCTCAAAGTGCTGCATCGAAACAGGCAAGGGTTCAAAACGAAACACCTTGAGTCTCAGAGATACAAAAACGGCAGCGAAGGGACAAAATAAATAAACGCAATTCATGAAAATTCATTGGGATTACTGAATGTCATTTGCAATCATTATCATTCACTTAACTTCCCTGAAGAAACAACTAGCAATACAAGTAATGAATTTACACGTTATTGTCAAAAGGGTCAAATTAGACTGCCTCCTTTACATTCATATTCTGCATATCTACAGAAGCTTCTAACTGACGAAGTACCTGAAAGTGAAAACTTTATGAACTGCATTAGATCCTACAGTAGTTCATTTGCTTTTGCATCTAATGCCATCCAGTCACTTACTCAACACCATTGATAAACTTCTACAAACGTTGATAAATAATAATATTCCCTTTGGAGCAAAGGTACTTTTATTAGGGGGAGATTTTACACAGTGCTTAGCTATTGTTCCACATTCCATGCGCTCGGCTATTCTGCAGTCCACCTTAAAATACGCAGACAATTGGCATTGCTTTCAAAAGAGTTACGGAGATATTTGGAACAGCAATCTCATTACACCAAATACCCCTTTTAACACAACAAACTATATTATGTCCAAAAAATATTAATGTTGATCACATTAGTAACCAGGTCATTTCATTACTTCCTGGAGTTGCACAGCTCTTTCTAAGCTCTGACAAAGTTGACTCTGATGACGACAATGACCATCTTAATTTCCCCTTAGAATATTTGAACACTATTAACCCAGCCGGATTAACACAACACAATCTTAGCCTTAAAAACGGAACAATAATCATGCTATTAAGAAACCTTAACACTAAACAGTGTTTATGCAATGCTACACGTTTAGTCGTCAACACCATGCCACACAATGTTATTGAAGCAAAACTTCTTACAACATCACATGCTAACAATACTGTTCTAATTCCTAGAATTAACCTTACAAGTTCTGACCTGGAATTACATTTTACACTTAAACGGCGACAGTTCCCCATTACACCTACCTTGGCCATGACCATCAACAAATCACAAGGACAAACAATACACAAAGTTAGCATCTACCTCTCTGAGCCCGTTTTTGGACATGCACAACTTTATTTGCTTCCTATATGCGTCATCTACACCTTCACACTATGCTATATCTCATTCATACATCACGCTCTTTGTAATTTCACAACATCAGGGGTTGGCGAGCGAAGCGAGCAGGGGGCGGAGCCCCCTAGTACGTTCCTAAAGAGGAAATTGTCCTAGGTCAGCTTACTGCACCATCTCGTGACAGACGCCCTGTATGAATAAGCTGCTGTTATAGCAAAACAGCTTTGTCAGCTTTTAACCCTTAGTAGCTTGCAAGCAGTTAATTCTTCTTTAACACTAGTTTACTCAGCTGATGAAAACAGACAGGTGCAAGGGAAAGTCTAATAATAGACTAAAACACATTCAGCAGGCAGTTTATGGAAGGAAGAAAATATTTAATAGTGAGAGCATCTTTAACATTAAATACAGGGGCATCATTGTTATGTTATATTTAAATTTAAAAATGTTTACCTTCCACCCAAATAAAGTTTAATACAATTCAAGTCCTGAATGATGATGGACTATTTAGAAGCTGCTTCTGGGAAGGTCAACTCCCAGGAGATCTACATCAGGTTCCACATTAGTGAGAGATGCCATCTGATCTAGTACCTCAAGCTCAGGGTCACTGAACTTGAGACAAGGCAAGTTTATTTAACAAGCACAAATCAGGCACAAGGCCATTCAAAGTATCTTAACAAAGAAAAAAAAACATTGAAAAACACTGACTTTAAAAAAATAAAATAGAATTATAAATGAATAGCAAAACATTATTAAGCGAAACTGCGGTGGGTTGGCACCTTGCCTGGGATAGGTTCCTGCCTTGTGCCCTGTGTTGACTGAGATTGGCTCCAGCGGACCCCCGTGACCCTGTGTTTGGATTCAGCGAGTTGGATAATGGATGGATGGATATTAAGCAAAATAAATAATTAGAAGGCTAAATCAATATTACAGAACAAGAAAGGAATGTTAATAAGGTAATTTACTGGTAAACAACAGCAAACAAGTAAATAACTTGTTTTGAGCCCTGACTCAAATGACCTGACAGTTGGAGCAAACCTCAGGTCATCAGGAAGTTTATTCCATAGGTGAGGGCATAGAAACTAACTGCTGCTTCACCTTGCTTGGTTTTGATTAATCAAGGGGGTGGCTGGCCTGTAGAAGTTGTAGCAAAGAAATAGCAGATCTTACCCAGGTACCCTTCAGAAGAATAGTTCCCACAGCTAAAGTGGAGATAAAACCAGAGAAGTAGAAACAAGTGGATCATGGTCAGAGGTCAGCACAACGCAAGAGGCACACTCTGACCAGGGATTTTAACGACAGAGATTGGGCTGCCTAATGTTTTCACAATCTTGCGAACCTAGATACTAACTCTGATAACTCTAAGGTGATAGGTAGCTATGAGTAGCCCCAATGGGTCACCACAAAACCAGTCACCAGAAATAGAGAAGTTGTGATAGTGTGAAATACAGTTATTAAGTATATTGAGATGCGGATTTGCTATCAAGAGACAACAAGTCTCATATAGTAAATGGTATTCTAGGTGCACAGTAGGAACCCTTCTTAGAGGGGTGGATACGCTCTTGGACTGAATAAGGATTGATCAAGTTGTCATTGCCCATGTTGGAACAAATGACTTACACAGGCCTTTCTGTTCTGCAAAACAAAGTGAAACTGTCTTAGCCAGTAACTCTCCTAAGTTAAAAATATTCTTCTAATTATTTACATAAATATCTCAGAATATATAAGTGACTGTGGTGAATGACTTACCAGCTGTAATCCATAAAACAACAAAACATTTTGAAATCCACTTCCTTAGGTGACAAAGTTCACTTGGACTTGGTAAAGTTCCAAGTTAGGCCCACATGACTTATGCTGACAAATGGTTTAAAACATGACTCGCATTCCTTCTGATGAAAATTTCAAGTGTTTGAGCTAAAGTCATTTGTACCTCTCACATACCAGAATGGTTTATAAATCATATCAGAAAAAACAGTAAACTTAATTTATCAACATAGTTCAACAGTCAGCATTTTTTCCCTGTCTTCTCTTTCCTTTCTGTTCTGCCCCACATCTTGTTAGTTAAGACTGTTATTTGTTGAACTGTGCTCCCCCTTCATCTTGTCATTTATTAACAAACCAGTCAGTCACATCCAACACTCTCAGTGGCGCTATAAAAGTCTATGAAACTCACGTAAAGCACGTAGGTCCCATAATAAACATTTCAATACAATACACCCCATGTCTCTCACGTAGGCACCCCTTTATTTCTTGTTTTGGTCACGTCCAAAACGTATCCTTAGCGTATATAAACCCCTGGGTCTGGTTAGTTGTGCTACGCAGCAATTTGAACCTCTGTCTATGCGCTTCTCTTTGTCTTGATCCAGCCATGGAAACCACTCGCCTTGTAAGTGTCTTTTAAAGCTTTACTGTTTAATGTACACTGTCTGCTATGTACTGCATTGCTTTGTAAATCATTCTTTATCGTCTTTGATTGTACACCTGTAAATGACTGTATGTTTCTTTTGTATATATTTCAGTTTACAACGAGGTACGTCCATTAAAAGCCTTCAAGAAAGCTTGCTCACCCCTTGTCGTTTTTTATGTGGATGTGCCGAGTTGTTTAAGCTCTCTGCAGCCGCGTTGCACGGACAGCGCGGAGTGAGGCAGAAAACTTTCTTTTATTAAATGATCTTCCTCAATCTGATTTTGCTGTGTAGCTGTCTAGTTGCCCTAGAGTTGTGAAGCAGCAGCTTTAACCACTGCACCATCTTTTTACCCACAGGCATTTTTTTCATAAAACATGAAAAATGATTAAGCAATAAAACATAATGTAATCATTATTTGAGAGAATATGCAGTTATAATGTAATTTTTAACTTAATAAGCTTATAGTGGCAGTTGGTTCTGAATCTGCATTTTTTAATGTTCCAAAAATTACACAACAAAATCAAATTGTCTAGGTGCTATTTATAAATAGTAATGTATTGTACAGTGAAGAAATGATGTTGGAATTTAAACTTCACAAAGCCCACCAGAGTGGGCTAGAGTTTGTTTAATTTATTTATTCAAACTAATCTGTTAATTGGCACACTGGAGTGCCCTCTTCACTGAGTAAGAAGGGACAGCTGTTGGTGCTGAAGGAAAAGCCTACAAAAAGCAACAAGGTTTAAGAGTAAATTATGGGTAATCTCAGCACATGCTCCCAATCTCTGACGGAGCCTTTGGCACACCTTCTGGACAAAAGGCCCAGTTAGAAGTGCACTAAAGGACTCTACTTTTTTATTATTCAAATGTGATAAAAGAGGCTGACCTAGCCAGAATGGAAAGTCCTAGCCTTGTCCCTGCCATTTATTTTACATTTAAAATATGTTGTAGTCTGCAGAATTAGATTCATACAAATATTAGTTTCTTCAGAGATTAGTACTGACAAGAAAGGTGACAATAGACAAAAGTTGTGTGACAGCTATTGATATACTGTATATCAAGTGAAATGTAAAGGACATTTGAACAGCAACAGAAAACAAGTCATGTATGAAATTACCAAATCTCTAGTCTTGCTGATTTTAATCAATAAAATTGGTTCTTAATTCATTTAGACAAAGAGATGTGTATGAATATGTTTTTGCAGAGCTCTGTGACCTAAACAGCTGGTACCTCTGGGTCTTGATGAAGACACCTGGACAATAAGCACTGAAATGTTAAACACTGTTCAGAGTTGCTTTCTCTTTTAAATTACCAGTTTAGTAAACACAGTTTAGGATAAACAGTAAGGCCTGATCTTTATCAGCACTGACCCAAGACTTCCTGTTAAGCTGCAGATTGTTCATTAGTATGGCTCTCTGCAGGCCTACATATTTCTCACTTGGCATGAGTTGTTGTTCCCAACACAGTAAAGAACATTATTTTAAAGGCAACTGTTTAATACATTCATGACAAAATGATAACAGATATGGTGTGTTTTTTGTACTACTTTGAGGATAGTTGTAGTATAACTGATTATAAGGCAATTAAATGAACCTAATGTTTTACTTTTTTTTACTGTCTATTTATTCAATCTATCTTTAACTAACATTCATCAAAAATGTATTCCAAAAGAAAGAACACATCTGTTATTAAGAAAATATGCCAATGTACTCCAATGGGTAAGGGGAAACTACAGAGTTTTGTATATTTTGTTCTTGCTGTGCCCGTTAAACTAAACATTGAAAGAGTTTGTTTCAGCAAGATAATACTAAAACCTATGGATCATTACACACAACTGTTTAAATGAAGTTAAAGAATCACAGAGTTTTTAATGTGTATGGAACAGCTAAACCCTGGCATATGCACAGACCACTATATTCATCCATCCATCCATTATCCAACCCGATATATCCTAAAAACAGGGTCACGGGGGTCTGCTGGAGCCAATCCCAGCCAACACAGGGCGCAAGGCAGGAAACAATCCCCGGGCAGGGTGCCAGCCCACCGCAGACTATACAGTAATCCCTCGCTATATCGCGCTTCGCCTTTCGCGGCTTCACTCCATCGTAGATTTTATATGTAAGCATATTTAAATATATATCGCGGATTTTTTGCTGGTTCGCGGATTTCTGCGGACAATGGGTCTTTTAATTTCTGCTACATGCTTCCTCAGTTGGTTTGCCCAGTTGATTTCATACAAGGGACGCTATTGGCAGATGGCTGAGAAGCTACCCAGCTTACTTTTCTCTCTCTCTTGCGCTGACTTTCTCTGATCCTGACGTAGGGGGATTGAGAAGGGGGCTATTCGCACACCTAGACTATACGGACGCTCGTCTAAAAATGCTGAAAGATTATCTTCACGTTGCTATCTTTTGTGCAGCTGCTTCCTGAAACGACATGCTGCACGGTGCTTCACATACTTAAAAGCTCGAAGGGCACGTATTGATTTTTGATTGAAAAACAAACTCTGTCTCTCTCTATCTCTCTCTCTCTGCTCCTGACAGAGGGGGTGTGAGCTGCCGCCTTCAACAGCTTTGTGCCGAGGTGCTTCGCATACTTAAAAGCCAAACAGCCCTATTGATTTGTTTGCTTTTCTCTATCTCTGTGACATGATCTGCTCCTGACGCGCACTCCTTTGAAGAGGAAGATATGTTTGCATTCTTTTAATTGTGAGACGGAACTGTCATCTCTGTCTTGTCATGGAGCACAGTTTAAACTTTTGAAAAAGAGACAAATGTTTGTTTGCAGTGTTTGAATAACGTTCCTGTCTCTCTACAACCTCCTGTGTTTCTGCGCAAATCTGTGACCCAAGCATGACAATATAAAAATAACCATATAAACATATGGTTTCTACTTCGTGGATTTTCTTATTTCGCGGGTGGCTCTGGAACGCAACCCCCGCGATGGAGGAGGGATTACTGTATTCATGGGAGGGAAACTTTCTGGTGGTATAAGGAGACATTTTCTTTTAGTTAGGGTAAAACATGTGTTATGACTATTTTAAAGCATATCAAGTGCCCAATATGAAGTTAATATTTGTGAGTATTAATATATGCATGTTCCCTTGGAAAATAATGGAACCTAGCATACCAATCAAATCAAATTGTACTTGTCATATAAAAATTTGACATAATAAATATTATACATACTTTAATGTCCTGTGGAATAATTAAAAAAAGGAACTGTGACTGATGTCCCATGTGAATCAGGGTGGGTTGAGGATAGAAGAGAGAGAGAGTCCTGGGGCCAGAACACCAGGGCAGTGAAGACGGAGTCCCTCAAGGCCATAACATTTGGGGTGTGTTGTACATTGTTCATTTGTTATACTTGTTACTTTTTGCTTTAATAAATGAAGTTAAAAACCGTTCATTTGTTCTCTTGTTACTTATTGTGTTAATAAATAAAGTCAAAAAACATTATTTACATGACCTGCTCTCTTCCTCTGGACATTTGCATCATGGTGTCATGACAATGATGTCACAAAGTGAGATTCTGCTTAGATATAAGTGACCGAAATTGTAGTGGAGGAAGGTTAAAAACCACAATAGATCCCACTGAGTTTCCCAACCCTTTCAAAGAGTGGGTGTGGCCCCAACAGGGCCTTAAAGATAAACCATGCAAGCTGTATCATCTTGGTGGGTCAGAGGAAGGTTATTGCAAGCCGCCAGAGAGATGGAGATCATATTCCTGCAAGGTAGATAAAGAGCCATTACAGTGGTGAACCCACATCAAGTTAATGCCTGGTCAGTATGATGACACAAGCTTGTGGGGGCCTTCTGGAACCACTTCAGAATTATTGCTGGTGTGAACTGTTGGGACAAGAGACTAAGCTGAATAGTTAGTAGCAGCCTTGAAGAGGGAGGTGCTGAAAATACTTGAGGATATCCCAAAAAGTGACATAGTGGACCTTAACCAGCTGTTGTGGTCCCTCAGAAGGAAGTTTGGCTGCACTGAGTCTTTGCTGGGGCTGTGGTAACAATATAATAACCGAGTACTACAGGCTGAATAGTGCCTGGGAACACTTGCTAATGAGGTACAGGCCTTAGTGGGACACACATATCCCAATTTTCCTTGCAGTGTACAGAAAGAACTGGCTCGGGACCCTTTCTTGCATGGAATAACACCCAGTGAGCTACATTGTCACTTTCATCTCACTAGGCAGTTTGCTCTGGAAAATGCCTTAAGGGAGATGGATGAATTTGAATGAAAATGATACGGCAGAAGGGAAACGATCCATCTAGGAACTTGGTCTGAAATAACTGGCACCTTCACGATAACTTTATCAGGTAAACCTATTTAATATTGGATTCCTCAGAACACCTGGAATAGTTGAGAGTACAACAACAACAACAACAACATTTATTTATATAGCACATTTTCATACAAAAAGTAGCTCAAACTGCTTTACATAATGAAGAAAAGAAAAATAAAAGACAAAATAAGAAATTAAAATAAGGCAACATTAGTTAACATAGAAAAGGAGTAAGGTCCGATGGCCAGGGTGGACAGAAAAAACAAAAAAAAACTCCAGAAACCTGGAGAAAAAAATAAAATCTGTAGGGGTTCCAGGCCACGAGACCGCCCAGTCCCCTCTGGGCATTCTACCTAACATAAATGAAATAGTCCTTTTTTATAGTTAGGGTTCTCACGGAGTCACTTGATGCTGATGATCATACAGACTTCTGGCTTTTAATCCATCCATCATTTTTGGAACATCATGGTACTTAGAGTAGATGGTGGTGGCGCACCAAAAGGACACCGGAAAAGGAAACAGAAGAGAGAATAGGGGTTAGTACAGATTTTAGAGCCACCATGAATGGTTATTATAATGAATTGGATATACAGAGTATCAGGATTAAAATTACAGTGAAGTTATGAGAAGGCCATGTTAAAGTAAAGTGTTTTCATCAGTTTTTTAAAGTGCTCCACTGTATTAGCCTGGCGAATTCCTACTGGCAGGCTATTTCAGATTTTAGGTGCATAACAGCAGAAGGCTGCCTCACCACTTCTTTTAAGTTTTGCTCTTGGAATTCTAAGGAGACACTCAGTTGAGGATCTGAGGTTGCGATTTGGAATATAAGATGACAGACATTTCGATATATAGGATGGGCCAGATTATTTAAGGCTTTATAAACCATAAGCAAAATTTTAAAGTCAATCCTGAATGACAAAGGTAACCAGTGTAGTGACATCAAAACTGGAGAGATGTGCTCAGATTTTCTTTTCCTGGTAAGGATTCTAGCAGCTGCATTCTGCACTAGTTGCAAAGGATTTATGTCTTTTTTGGGTAGTCCTGAGAGGAGTGCGTTACAGTAATCTAGTTGACTGAAAACAAATGCATGGACTAATTTCTCAGCATCTTTCAATGATATAAGAGGTCTAACTTTTGCTATGTTTCTTAAGTGAAAAAATGCTGTCCTAGTGATCTGATTAATATGCGATTTAAAATTTACATTACAGTCAACAGTTACCCCTAAGCTTTTTACCTCCGTTTTGACTTTTAATCCTAATGCTTCCGGTTTATTTCTAATAGCCTCATTGTATCCATTATTGCCAATTACCAAGATTTCAGTTTTCTCTTTATTCAACTTGAGAAAGTTACTATTCATCCATTCTGAAATACAAGTCAGACTTTGTGTTAGTGAATCAAGAGATTCGGGGTCATCAGGCGCTATTGATAAATACAGCTGTGTGTCATCAGCATAGCTGTGGTAGCTCACGTTGTGCCCTGAGATAATCTGACCTAATGGAAGCATGTAGATTGAGAACAGGAGCGGACCCAGTATAGAGCCTTGTGGAACACCATATAGGATATCATGTGTCTTTGAGTTGTAATTACCACAACTAACAAAGAATTTTCTCCCTGCCAGGTGGGATTCAAACCAATTTAAGACACTGCCAGAGAGGCCCACCCACTGACTAAGGCAATTCTTAAGAATATTATGATCAATGGTGTCAAATGTGGCACTCAGATCTAAGAGAATGAGAACAGATAAATGGCCTCTGTCTGCATTTACCCGCAGATCATTTACTACTTTAACGAGTGCAGTTTCTGTGTTGTGATTTGTTCTAAAACCTGACTGAAATTTATCAAGAATAGCATGTTTATTAACACTAGAATTACCAGAGCCTACGAAAAAACTTGTAGATCTGGCCCACCTTAAATCGCTTCTTAAAATCTTTCTCACCTCTCCGCCAGCGTCTTTTGTCATCTAAATGTACTGATAAAGACAAGCTGCCAGCAGCCGGCTATTCCATCCCCCCAACGACTTAGAACGTAAACAAGCTTTTCCCAGCTAATGCCTTGATTGATTATCTGGGAGTGAAGTGGAGTTTTAGAGTAGAAATAATAAGATTGTTATTTGGAACACACGCATTTCATATGTGTTGCATTTCTACAGTAATCTGTGTAAACACATTGTTAAAACAAAAACGGTTTACAATATTCTAGTAGCAAATGACAAAATGTAGGCATAAACTATATAATGTATGAAGCCTGAAGTCCAAATATCAAAGAAACACTTTCACAAAAGGTACAAAAAAAAAAGCCACCACCATAAAAACCCGTCTTAGTGTGAGACATTGACATGACTTAACTATCACTGCTTCCGTGGCGTAACAGTATCAGTCGCTGACTGGGAATCAGAAGGTCATGAGTTCGATCCTGCACAACTCCCATTTGAGAAGTGTTCTTATTTTCACTATTTTAGAATAACATGATACATTTGATTTCAGTCTGTAACAGCCGGTGTAATTTATGATATTTGTAAAGGTTAGCTTTATTTTTTTAAAATTCACTTTTCATTGTCTCAGTCGCGTTCAGGATCCATCCCTGCCGCCCCCCACCTGACACTGCTGTTTTTACATAAAGATGCGCTATAGTTCTGCAGTGTATCACGATACATACGACCGCGTGTTTTTTTCCCCCAGTATTGCCAGTCCCCACGTGTTGCTGTATGCTGTTTCTTTTGTACTCCAGGACATGCAGAGGAAAGCATAGTAAAGAGCAGTAACTTCAGCGCTATATGCAATCATCAGACACTCCCCATCTGATGCTGTTTTCACATAAAGACGCGCTAAAGCTCTGCAGTGTACTTGTGACTGCATTGTCGTACCAATGCTTGCGAACTGAAGTGTCTGCATGCACTTTTCGTGGCATTATACGTGTATTTTTTGAGCATGCCCATGTAGCTCAAACACAGGAACATATGTTGATGTAAAAGTATAACAAAACAAGTGCACTTTTATTCAAGACTATAACCGAAGAAAAAAGAAAGCAAGTTACAGTAGGTGGAATGCTAAGAACTGCTGATTTCCATTCTGTGCTATAATAACTGTTGACATTTGAATCTGATGATTGCATATAGCGCTGTCTGATTTAGTGTGCGCAAGAACATGCAGGTGGCCAGTTGCTGAGTGCTACAACGCACATTTTAAAAAAAGAAAGAGACAAATATATGTGACGTTTTGAAGAAATCATTTTATGACGCGAATAGTACCAATCAGAAAACATCGTCGAAGTAATGCAATATTATTTGAAAACGAACAGCGTCAGGTTGGGTGTGAAGTTATACTGGCGCTGTTTGAGTCAGATCAGAAGCTGAATAAGCTGAAAAAGCTCCTGTTCTGACTCTAAGTAAAAAAGCATGAATTAATCAACAGAAATAACCGCGATTGACATTTTAAAGTTAATGATTTACAGTGCATACCAATTTATAAATTCAATGTCCGTTTGAGGAAAAAAAAACACTTTCTTCAAAGCTGGGAATCGAACTCGCGTCTCTGTGGCACAGTAAGGCAGTGGTGCTCCAAGTCAGCAAACCGTCCTTATAACTTATTTTTTCAAGATCCATAACACACAGACAGACAGAGCACTGCGTAATACAGAGACAGACAGGCAGAGATATACAAATAAACAGGGAAGGCACATGTACTGAAAGAAAAAAAAATCAACATGTGCGTTGTTTCTGCAGCACTGAATAAGCTCACCCGCTCTAACATCACCCCTACCCCGATCTGACTCTCTAAGTAACAGCGCAAGTGCAGACACAAATCAAGTGCATGTGTGTACTGTATAATATTAACAAAAAAAGCAGCTTACTACTGAAAACGGCAAATATAGGAGTGAGGGGGGATCGAACCAGGACTCTTGATTACACTTGGTTTGCGTCTGTACTTGTGCTGTTACTTAGAGAGCCAGATCGGGGGAGGGGTGATGTTAGAGCGGGTGAGCTTATTCAGTCCTGCAGAAACAACGCGCATGTTGATTTTTTTTTTTCATTCAGTACATGTGCCTTCCCTGTTTGTTTGTATATCTCTGCCTGTCTGTCTCTATATTACGCAGTGCTCTGTCTGTCTGTGTGTTATGGATCTTGAAAAAAATAAGTTATAAGGACAGTTGTTCATGTTAATTGCAGTCTCAATTGTTAAAAAAATATTTTAAGAGGAGCATCCCACATGAAAATATAACGATCTCATTAACTGACAGTGCATACCAATTTACAAATTTTATGTCCGTTTGAGGTTAAAAAGAAAAAAAAGAAGTAACACTTTATCCCCAGCGGGGAATTGAACTCATGTTTTTTTGAGGCAGAGAAAAGCTACTCGGTCTGAGAGGCAAATCTTAGCGCGCTACACCACAGAAGCTGTTATATGGTGTGTGAAGCTTTTGTGGAAGTGTTTATTTGATCTTAGGAACTCGGGCTTTACACATTCTATAGTTTATGCCTACATTTTGTAACATTTATTACTAAAATATGAAAAAGTTTCTGTTTTAGCAATGTGTTTACACAGATTACTGTAGAAACGGAACACGCATGAAATGCATGTATTCCAAATGGCGATCTATTATTTTTATTCTAAAACTCCAGCAGTTCAGTCACTCCCAGGTAATCAAACAAGGCATGAGCTGGGAAAACTTAGGGAACGTTCTGCGACGGTGGGGGATGGAATAGCCGGCTGCTCGCTGCTCCTCTTAATCGGCACATTTAGAAGACAAAAGAGAGGTGAGAACACTTTTAAGGTGGGCCGGATCTAGGAGTTTTTTCGTAGACTATGGTAATTCTAGTGTTAAGGTGCTCATTTAACTGCATAATGACTGCCTTCTGTAGAATTTTACTTAAGAAAGGCAGGTTAGAGATGGGTCTAAAATTTTCAAGAGCAGAGGGGTCGAGGTTATTTTTCTTAAGTAGGGGTTTAACTACAGCAGTCTTAAGACAGTCTGGGAAGACCCCCGTATCTAATGACGAATTTACTATGTCAATAACAGTATCAATTAGCACGCCTGATACTTCTTTGAAAAAATTTGTTGGTATTGGGTCAAGGACGCAGGTGGAGGGTTTCATTTGAGAAATTATTTTATGTAAATCAGGTAAATCTATCCTAGTGAAACAGTTCAATTTATTTATAACAGAATACTGGGGTTTAGGAAGATCCTTAGTGTTGGGGAGATATACTATGTTATTTCGAATATCATTAATTTTTTGATTGAAAGATACAGCGATAGACTCACAGGTTTTACTTGAAGTACTTAGGATGCATTCCTTTGAGTTACTTGGGTTTAACAGACGATCAATCGTTGAGAATAAGACTCTGGGATTACTAGCATTGTTATTTATAATCTTAGAGAAATAGCAGCGCCTCTCAAGATGGACTGTGTTATTGTATTCTGTTATTTTAACTTTTAATATTTCATAGTGGATAGTTAGTTTAGTCTTCCTCCATTTACGCTCAGCTCTACGGCATGCTCTCTTTAAATCAGACACTCTTTGGGTCTTCCACGGTATAACAATGCTAGAAGATTTTTTAACTGTCTTTTCAGGTGCAACTATGTCAACAGCACCTCTTACCTTAGTATTAAATCTTTCCACCTTACTATTTACATTATCCTCGCTATTATAGTTGGCACTATAAACGGACTGACTACTTAGAATGTTTGTAAGTTTTAAAGCTGCTGATGAGTGAAAGAAGCGTTTTTTAACAATATGCTGCTCATGAGTGTTTTCTGTCATTATTTCTATATTAAAAAGTAGAAGAAAATGGTCTGATAGACCAATATCAATGACCTGTTTTATATCAACTTTTAGTCCTTTAGTAATCACTAAGTCTAACGTATGACCTGCTTTATGTGTAGGCTGATTAATAAGCTGTCTCAAATCAAAAGAGTCCAGGAGGTTCATAAATTCTTTTACTTTTTGGTCACACTGATTATCTATATGAAAATTAAAGTTGCCCAGTATTAAGAGTGTGTCATAGTTCGTAATTAAAATTGACATTAAGTCAGAGAATTCCTCAAAGAAAGACGCGTTGAATTTTGGAGGTCTATACACGGATAATACTGGAACGTGAGAATCTCCATGGATAACAACGGCGAGATACTCAAAGGACTTGAATTTACCAAAACTGACATGTTTACATTTTAACCGGCTTGAGTAAATGTTTGCCAAGCCACTGCCTCTCTTTCCTTGGTGATCTGCACGAGTAAAACTGTAATCCAGAGGTGCAGATTCGATTAAAACAGCTGCGCCATCTGAGCTAAGCCACGTTTCACTTAGTGCAATAAAGTCTATTTTTTTATCACTGATAAGATCGTTGATAAAAAAACGTCTTGTTAGTTAAAGCTCTAATATTTAATAGTGCCATATTTAATGTTTCAGAGGGGCAGAGATGAGTACTATGTGCGTTATTGATATTTGGAACAGGAACTAAGTTCTATTAGTGCCGTTCTGTGTGTATTTTTTGTTTAATCTATAATCTGTTTTTATAGTTTTAATACATTGTTCATCTAAAGTAGTAATTTTAATTAAATTATTGGTGTTTATGCCGTATTGCCTAGATTTTCTACGTGCATCGAGATTGGTAACTACAGTATTTATGTTGTGCACTTTAATGGAAGATTTTATTAAACAATTATCATGTCCTAGCACAGCAGTAGCATTTCGGAAGGGGTTAAGAGCAGAGATAGATAGTCAAGATAAACGAATTACCTTAGATATATTTTCGGAGAGGACACGGGCGCCGAAACTGTTCGGATGCAGGCCATCTCGCTTGAAAAAACGCGGTCTTTCCCAAAAGAGGTCCCAGTTGTTGATGTACCCGATGTCTTGATTCTTGCAGAAGCCCTGCAGCCAGTTGTTTAATCCTAGCAGACGACTGTAGTACTCGTTTGATCGTCTGACGAGAGGGAGTGGACCCGAAATGTAGATCTTTGCAGATGGGGTCCTCTCCTTTGTGTCTTTAATTAATGCTGTAAAGTCTGCCTTGAGGATCTCCGACTGTTGGTGCCTTATATCATTTACGCCAGCATGCAAAACAATTGCTCCAACTGCCCTGTTCTTGTGCTTCTCGTAGATTGCCGGCGCACGTCTCATCACATCTCAGACACAAGCACTGGGAAAACAAGAAACAAAAGATTTTCTATTAGGGCAAGTGATATTGAGGTTTCTAACAATAGAATCACCTACCACTATTACATCACCAGGAGCTGAAGGTGAACTGGGGACGCTTAGAGAGTCGAACCGGTTCTGAGTTACGATGCTTGCCTGTGCCGATGGAGGTGTTCTAGCCTTGAACCCCCGCCTGCATAGCTGAAATACACCGAGGTCATCATCGGTGTCGCTCCTACGAGGCGCGGGAGTGAAGTTGACTTGAGCGGCACAACGCGGGGTTGATGTTACACCGATAACAGATGGCGAGGACGGTTTATCCAACAGCCGAGCCTTCAGATCTCTAAGGTATCTTTGTCTGGACAGGAGTTTCTGAATCTGTTCGTCGAGTGCCTGGAGTTCCTCTACTACCACTGCAACGCGATCCATCTCACTGTCGGCCATTGTCTGCTTCTGCTTCCGCTTCGTGCACTAGGAAGAATGAGAGAGAGAGAGGTTAGCTACTCAACAGGATGTCATAAGTGGTGACCTATTAAAACTCCATCATGTCCCATCTTTCTATTATAAAAAAAATCCTGGGAGAGAAAGACTAGGTAGACGAGATGTGATCTTCACGTGAAGATCACGGAAGACACTTAAAAGACCTGCAAGACAAAAGAGATTGGCCACAGAGCATCTCACGGGGACCTTAAACATGAGACTTTATACCAAGAGATTGACCCAGGACTGTCTTGCAGGGACATGGAACATGAGATTCTTGCAAGACACGCCCTACTTACAACCAATATCAAATAAGACCATGGGCAGCAAAACACTCAGTCGTGCAAAGGCTTTGAGCACACACAGGTCCAGGGCTCTCAGTGCATATAAAGTGTATAAGGACAATACGTTATAGATGAAACATCAACGACTAAGCGAAGAAGAAAGAGCAGCACGGAGAAAAGAGACTCAAAAGCGTTGGAGAGAAAAAAATGCAAAAAAGAAAAAGTGATCTAGGAGCAAATTCAGAAAATAAGGAAAGTAATTATCAGCCCAGAATAAGTGGAATTGAAAAAAAGCACATCCAATCAGGCTCAGAATTAAATGACAAAGAGTAAAAGACAAAGTAGAACTTCATAAAGACATTCAAAAACATTGGCGCTATACACATGCAGAGCAGGTTAGAGATTATGAAAGCAATGGAATTCGAAAGGCTCAAAAAATAAACATTGGCACGATACACATTAGAGAAAGTTAAAGAATATGAAAGCAGGAAAATTAGAAAATATTAAAAAAAAGACAGTAAATATCGCAGTAGTGCAAACCAACGGAAATTATTACTCGAAAAAAGGGAAAATAATCACTACGGACCAGGTGTCATTGAAAAAAAAGCAGGACAAAGCGAGGTCAGAAATAAAAGACAAAGAGTAGAAAATTAAGTAAAACGTCATAAAAAGGTTAAAAAACAAGGGGGCCAAACACATGCAGAGCAGGTTATAGATACTGAAAACAATGGAATTCAAAAGACTCAAAAAAAACGTAGGCGCGAAACACATGCAGAGCAAGATACAAAATATGAAAGCAGAAAAAAACGAAAGTGTCAAAACAAAGAAAGTAAACATCGCATTAGCACAAACAAAGAGAAATTATTACTCAGAGAAATAACGAAAAGGCAATTAGAGATTGAATATATGGACATAGGTGATATGTCAGAAGTATGTAAATATTGTAAGGCTTTGAAGTTTAAGTCAGAGAATTTCAAAAATGGGGTTTACCTCACATGCATTTATTGGTTACTTTGGAAAAAAAAATTAACTGCTGATGATGTACATCGTTTTGACTGTGCTGCAATTCCAAACAGAGAAACCTATCCTGAATTATGGTACAAAGTCATTAAACACATCTCACGGACCCCATTTAAAAGATTCAGCATGTTGGGACTCGAAAGATTCCAAATATTGTTTTTACCAAAGTTCTGAAATAAAAGTGAAACTAATGAAATAGCAATAATTCAAAGAAAAAAAATCTTAAAAGTGTGTATCCGGAAAACCAAATACGGGGGTTGGCGAGCAAAGCCCCCTAGTAGTTATTAAACATTAACTAGAGGTAGAGCTTTACTTAGAATGTATTCTTCCAATTCGTTTCACAGGTGCTTAATATTTTATATTTATATATTAATAAACAATACTTTATTAACATAGGTCTATGGACCACTCTCTTGTTAAAAATCCTACTAAACTATGAATACACTGTTGTCTTGAAGGGATCTTCCTGCTTAGCAGTGTAATTCATTTTGATATTCAGACTTGGCTTTGTTTGCAAGAAGATACTATATATGCCATAAAACAAATATTTCATTTCTCCTTAACCCATGGCCTGCATTCTGTATGCACAACAAAATGTATCCATAGATCAATAAGAATATTAAAATATGCTCATTGCTTACATTAGCAGAAACCACAATTTGTCAGACCTGGCAATGTTTTAACAATTATCCACTGGCAACTATCTGTGTTCCATTTATAATGGTAACTCTGTTAGGTTGTCAGAGCCACCAATGTGTTTAGCTCTAAACTCATTTTTGTCCTTTTGATTCTACTTTGATTTACCCAGCCATAATTTCATCGTCCTTCACTCAGTCTTCATGTTCTATCTCAGTGATATTTTCATAATGAAAACAAGAACTAGAACTAAAAATATTGTTTTTCATTTTACAAGAATGAGAACTGAAATTAAGGCAAACAGATAAACTAAAACTAAATAAAAATAAAAATTAGTGATATGTGAAAGAACTAAAACAAGAACAAAAACTGAGTAAAAACAAAAACAAAAAAAACAATAGCATTTTCGTTCAGTCCGGTTCAGTAGTGCAGAGGAGTTGTTTGTAGGTCGCCCTGAGCCTGCAGTTACGTTATGCTGTTCACTATGTGGTGATCTTGTAACTAGGGCTTACTATAGTCACGTGGCGCAAGTTTCGTAAAGGACTGTTGTTTGTTTGTTGAGCACATTTGGTTTGTCGGGTTGAAGCAGTAAGTAAGCACTTGTGGTTCATGATGGGGAGTTTTGCACAGATGTTTGCAGGTAGAAAGCGAGAAAGTAACGTGTGGAAAAATTTTAATTACAATGCAGATGATAATAAAAGCAAATAAAGCATGCGAGAAGAAGCAAAGAGTCTTGGAGTTTCAGTGCAGAACCAGATGGATCAGTACTTTTATTATACATTCTGACTTTCCACAGTATGGCTAATTTCTTTAATGAATGTGTGTGACATATCTAGTCTTGCTTGATCGGCCATAAAACGGCAACGAAAAGGCACAAGGTGAGGCAGATGTGCCGCACTGAAGGGGGCGGATGTGAGCCCAACAGGTGCTTGTTGCTGCTGTTCTTCTACGCAGAGGCTCAAGGCACCAATAAGTTAGCGATATCAGAAAGTCAAGTGCTCTGCTAAACTAAAGGAAAATAAGGAGGACTTTTACAAGAACAGTCTTTTGTTGAACAGTCTGTTTTAAAATTGATTAAAGCATCAGAATTAAAAGCTTTTAAAAACAACTAAATATTTCAATTAAGGTCAAAATTGAAATCTGTGTTTTTTGTTCACCACTCTATACTTTCATTTGTATTGAATGAGTATGAATTGAGGAATTGCAACAGCAAATTTAGAACACATGGAGGTTGTGGAACAAATGCGCTCTCTCCACTCTCTCTCTCGCCGCTATAAATGTAACATTCTTTCTTAGCCAAATATGTGCCTTATCTATCTGTGTGTAAAGAATGCTGATGAGGTTTGAAACATAAACAGTAGTCAATGTGCATGCTGCCAGTTGAAAAGTGGATAAGTTACTCTTTTGGGTTCATATATTTGTAAATCTGACAATGAAGGAGTCAGTGCCTCACCAGCTTCAGTACTGGCAGCAGAAATCGTCAACATACAGTCTGCTGGCGCCAATGGCTGAGGATCTTGTCTGTGCACCTGCATTGCCTATCTGTGCAACAGACGTTGTTGCAAATTAACAAATCTCTCAAAATGCATGCTTGTTTAAAGCTTAACAGTAATGTACTTGCACAGACTGGTTTCTTGGGTTGAAACATTTGATCTTGCTGACTGTACTCATTAGGCCACTTAATCTGTTTGATAGTCAAGCTGTGTTTAACAGCATTATGAACTGTGAGTGTATTTTGTTGACTGAAACATAACTTGCATTGAAATATGTGTAGGCTAGCATTTGTGGTCTTGCAACAGAAAAACTAAAATTGTACTAATATTATGTAAAAAGACCAGATCTAAATAAAATAAAAACCAAAATTTCAAACATAGAACTAAATAAAAATCATTGACTCCACTGAAAACTAGAACTAAAAAATAAAAATTAGTTTTATAAAATAAAATAAAAATAAAACTACAATTAATATTAGAACTGAAATATCACTGCGTATACATCAGAGTAATTGTCAGACATTTACTGAATAAATAATCGAAAGTTTGTTGTGAGTTTTGTGACCTTTTGCAAAAAACTCCAGACTTTGCTGTAGCCCCACTACTTAAATCGATTGCAAATCCCAGCAACCATGGGAGTACTGCATCATTGGGCAGCTTCAGCGATTGTCGTGAGTTTTAAAAGAGAACCATAACATGCTGGCAGGACTGCAGTTGGTGGTGTCTTTTTGTTTCAGCACTTGACTGCACAATTGGGTCACAATTACATCCATCATATTACAATTGTCCCTGGATTTATGTTCTTGTCCTGTGCCTGCTTGTTCATGTGATTTCGTGTGGTTTGGAAAATGTCTTTGTCTGGGAATGCTCCCAGCTTCTACAAATCTTCACATACATCAGCATCACGGTAGGACAAGTCTTTACATAACTTTCAGGAGGCTGTTTATGGGAGATTTAATTTCATAACTACAGGTATACCATTATTATCTGCATCTGTGAAACTGGACTGTGTCACAAGTATTTACAGTATCATATTCTGCTTAGTGTTTTTTTAGATTTCTTTTGTACCTGTAATCTTAATCATTTTTGTACGAGGGGCAGTCAAGCTAAACTTAGAACATGGGATTTATTAGAAAATGGAACAAACCTTAACAAAACTGATAATGCACTTGCACCACCTGCCTGGAAGTGCCTGGATTCTAGCAGAATAAAAAGTTTTGTCTTATCCTCACAACCACTCCTGCACCGCTTTCTTCACATCATCATCTGTGTTGAATCGATGACCACCCAGATGTTTTTTAGCAGTCCAAAAAAGTGGAAATCACACAGTGCCAAATTTGGTGAATAAGGAGGATGTGGCAATACCTCAGACTTCAGTTTCTCCAGACAAGCTTTTGTATTCTTAGCAGTATGTGGGCGGGCATTGTCTTACAGCAAAAGGAATCCTTGAGACCGCTTGGATGGAATAGCAGGCTTCACATTGGTCTCCAGCAAGTCACAGTAACTTGCACTAGTGAATATAGTACTCCTCGGCATGTAATGTTCAACAGTAACTCAGGTGCAAGAGAGGTTGCAAGGTTCTTGTTCTTTAATAAACTCAGTATCTTTGGAGCACCACATTTCAAGGACCTGTTTTTTCTGTCTCAATCTCCTTAGTCACTACAGTAGTGTCAGAAGTTGGATGATAGAGCGAACTCCAAAAGCGACTACCAGAGTAAACGAACAAGAGATACAAGACTTAACCACATAATTTAGCTGAGACCTTGGGGAAAGTGAACAGCACCCGGTTATGCTGTGAAATGTATGGAACAGGCAAATGCCACCACGCCACTGCACTAACATTGAGCCTCAAGTACACGATTCGGTGAGTCATGAGTACATGGAAACAGCAGAGTGTGGTAAATTTTTTGCAAAGAAGTTGCTGAGGACAAAAGCGAGAGCCAGGATACAATGTAGTACATGTGGAAAGAGAAACAAGACATGTTTATGAGACACCAAACCCCACAGCCAGCTTGCAGAGCTTCAGTGAGATACGTTGCCTATAAAACCAGATATGCTGAGCAATGAATGGAACAATCCACCCCAGGTGGTGTTCCAATTTAGCCAGTCATCCATTGGCTCGTTTCACATCTCAGTTGTCACAATCAACACACATGTACTGTGTAAGGCATGTACAGGGTCTACTGAGAAAAGGAGAGTGGTCATGTCTCACCTTGCAGAGGAGCTTCGTCGTCGCTTCTTACAAGAAAAGGGGATGGAAAAAGAAAAGGAGGATACAACATCGGCAAGCTTCTGTTCCAAGACAGCTGCTTGCTTCCCCCAGGAAAGCAAACTCAGTCAGTGTCAATAATAGGAACCACAGCACAGAGAGAAGTGTGTACATTGCAACAGGTTCACATGTCATAAATGTAGGAAGGATGGTCCTTGGGTGGGTGGTAACTGTTAATATTTGAATTTGATGATTGCATATAGCAATCCTGACCTCTCTGTACTATTCTTTCCTTTGCATATCCTGGAGTACAAAAGAAACAGCACTATGCACCAAAATGTGGAGACTGGGCAAGATCAGAAAAAAAAAAAAAAACTACAACACAAACAAAAACAAACAACTGACTACAACCGCAAGATGATATGCAAATGAATATGAATAATGTTGCATCTGTGCCACAACGTTTTCCGAAATATACTATACATGTCATAAAATGAATAATTCCAAATATCATATATACCTATGTCTCTGTTTTTTGTCAGTGCGGCTTTGACATCATGGACCATAAGGCGCATACTAATTCAGAGTAAGCAGGAACACTCAATAAAATTGAATAAAAAATATCAAGATAAGAGATAGGAAGAAGGCAGATTCACCAGCGTTTGTGTGTCAGCTTTTATCCATCCAGATCAGAGAATTTCCAGTTCGATTTGTCTCAAAACACCACTTACATCTACAGTTATTCCCAGTTTCAAATAAAAACTAACAGCGTCAGATCCCTGGGTTAGTATGTGTCATGATCGTGACTGAGAGAATAAAAAAAAAAAAAAAAAAACGCTAACTTTTACAACTACTATAAATTTACACCGGCTGTTACAGATGCAAATTAAATGTATGTTTTTATTGTATAATGTTAACAGTAAGAGCAGCTCACTACTCAAAACGGTAAATATACGAGGCAGTCAGGTTCGAACCAGGGGACTCTTGATTACAAGTCAGCAATTCTTACCAATGCGTCACGGAAGCTGTTGCATTATCCTTGAACCTTTTGTGAAAGTGTTTATTTGATCTTTGGACTTCAGGCTTCACACATTATATAGTTCTACATTTTGTCATTTATTACTAAAATATGAAAAATGGTTCTGTTTTAACGATATGTTTACACAGATTATTGTAGAAACGGCACACACATGAGAAGCATTTGTTCCAAATAATGATCTATTTCCATTCTAAAACTCCAGCACTTCACTCCCAGATAATCAAGGCAGGAACTGGGAGAACTTTGTGCCCGTTTTGTGGCGGTGGGGGTATGGAACAGTAGGCTGCTTGTCTTGATCGGCACATTTACAAGACAAAAGATGCTGACAGAGAGGTGCAAAGGGATTTAAGGTGGGCCAGAGTTTTTTTTGTAGGCTTTGGTAATTCTAGTGTTAAATATTACGAATTTAAAAAGTTATTATGCCAATAAAAGGTATTCATGTTCTTGGAAGTTTTCAAACTGAGATAGAGGTTTTTGACATTGATCCACAGAAAAAGATCCTTTAATGTCAAAGTGAAAAACAGATCTCTATGAATTGGTCAAGATTAGTTACACATATAAAACACAAAATAATAGATCACGTAAGTATTCACCTCCTTCAAGTCAGTATTTAATAAATGCACTTTTGGCTGCCATGACAGTCTTCAATCTGTGTGTATAGTGTTCTGTTAGTAGTGCACATCTGGACTCATCAATTTTTCCCCATTCTTCTTTGCACAACTACTCAAGTTCTGTCAGGTTGTCAGGTATTCTTGAATGATCACCCAGTCTTTGTGGCTGGCTTGCTCTAAGCAGATATACAGCTGCATCATAGCCTTTTCATTTCTTAATGACTGATGTAAACTGACTCCAAGGAATATTCAGTGTCTTAGATATTTTCTTATCTCCATCCCCTAACTTGTGTGTTTTAGTCACCTTTTCACAGGGTTGCTTGGAGTGTTCTTTTGTCTTCATTGTGTTGGTTAGGCCATGACATTAACTAACCATGTGTTGTACCTTCCAGATAATGGTGTTAATACTACAATTAGCTGAAAGAAGGGGGGAAATACTTATGTGATCAATTATTTGGTATTTTATATTTTTAATTAATGTAGACCACTTTGCAGAGATACTGTATGTTTTTGAGTATTTTCTGTTGATCAGTGCAAAAAAGCAAAATTAAATCCACTGTGAGTAAATATTGCATAATAATAAAATTTGAAAACTTTTGGGGGGTAATGGGAATGCTTTTACAGGCATTGAAGTTGGCAGATAAAAAGCCATTGGTGGTTCTTGTATTGGTCCTGATTTTGCATTGCTATTTTCAAGCTATTGTAAATTGTATTTGATGCTTCTTGCCAAAAATAACAGGCAATTAAATTATAGCTTTGGTCACAATTAAACCTCACTCTGGGTGCACATTCTGATTGTGTTAGGCTATCGGTCCTGGCAGCTCCTTGAGTTTCAAATTGGCTTTAAAAACAGTCTGTATAATATAATTTATCTGCCTTATGACTGTTATTTACCTGCAAGCCTTCAGATAGTCTGGTAGCCTGCTGCACAGTGTATTGTCATACATGTGAAGAGGAAAGCTATAACACAAGAAATAAAAAAAAATACAATATTGTGAAAAGTATTTCATACTGGCATAACATTTCTGCATTCTACAAATCAAAACTGTGATTAAATTTAAAACATCCTGATAATGAAAGAAAACATCTTTCTGTTTGTTTCTCAATTTTATTGCTTTTTTCTGTGACATAGCTTTAGTGCAACCTGATCCCTTTTCTTTCTTGTCAATTTACATTTGAACTGTGACATAGCTTTAGTGAAGCTATGTTAAGAATGTGAAGGAAAACTAAAATTAACACATAAACAAGATAATTGAGCAATTATTGCAGCAACGTAAAGTGAAGAAATATATGTGAAATGACAGTTGTAGTTTATAAGAAAGAATCTTCCCTCAAGCAGACAATTAAGCATTTAGAATGTTCCACTGAGCACACTGTGACAGGGGAACAACCCAGTTCTCAGGACATGTGGGGTTGAAAAAAATAAAAAAACAACTTACTATATATCCTGTTTTTTAAATATGTTTGAGACTCCACCATCTAAAGGGAAAAAGCACTGCACACAAAACAATTAGCACATATTTTGGCTTTCAATGACTTGTCCAAACACTGCTGAGAAACATTAACAGCTGTAGCTGTAATTGCTCTCCACTCTTTCCATTCTTTCATTTTGCACCCTTTTACATTTTTTCTTAAGAATCCTTTGTTTCATACTCAGTAACATCATCTACAAGTATGATATAATAATAACTTAATAGCTACACATTTACTACATTTTTGGTAGTATATACAGTAAAACACAACAAATTACATATATTAGATGTTATATATATAATGCAAAACACACTCACCCACTCAACAAAAACTCTATTGCCTGTTTAGTTAAAAAGCTGAAATTTGGCAGAATGGTACATCTCAGGCACTAGGTATCAGCTAAGAAAGGACATTTTAGTAAACCAATATTTAGGAGTAATCCCCATTCAGAGCAGAAAAATTAAATGCCCCCAAATCACAAAAACGGCTTAATGGATTTCATTGAAATGTAGTGACAATATGAAAAAAAGAAAATTAGCACTTTTTTTTATTTGAAGATACATTTTTTATTTGTCGATATTTATTAATATTATGCTAACTTGCATAGTCTATGCTGCTCTGCGAGCATGCTTTATGCAAATGAAAGACAGCAAAAATGATTGAAGGGCCATGTGAACAGCAGCTGTAGCCAACAGGGTGGACAGACAACTGAAGAAGGAGCAGTGTCCTGGATAGGAAAAAAATAGACACGGTCATGTTTTGAAATAGAAAGAGAAAGGTCAGCAAAGGTAAATGGTTAGCAAGTGTTGTTTTTTTGCGTTTGACTACTGGCATACTCCTAGATGCAGAACAGCATGTTGGCTATCTGTACTGCTCCATTGTCCACCTGGCATGAAGTAGTGAGTATCACATTTTGCACACTGTAAAGCACCAACACAAAAATGACAATATTTGACCTGTTAAATTTCAATAGCTGCAGGTGCATTACAAAAGGGAGAAAGGCAAGAATTGATCTAATGTAGGAATGTTTTACTCAGTGACAATTGTAAAAGAATAAAAAGGTTTAGTGATATAATAATAATATTATTATTACTTATAATTTGACTGATGTCTTTAACCTAGGTAACTTACAGCATATGAGATACAATTAGTTTGTTTTTCCAATTGGAACACCAGGAAATGAAGTGACTTGCTTGTGGTCACACAGTGTCAGTAGCAGGATCTCAACCCACAACCTCAGGTCCAAAGCCTAACAACTGCACTTTCTACCAATAATTTTAGACCTTGGTAAAAAAAATTAAAAAAACTACAAATATTGTGTACAGAAAAACAATTTTTTAGTTACATAATACTTCTTCATAATATGTTTTATGAAATTTGCCGGGCTAAGGCAGATAACACAGCTAGTTTTTACATATGTCACACACATGCGATTAGGAGTCAACTAAAGGACTTAAATAATGGCAATCCCATGTTCGAACAGGGTGTGGTGGGGTACACTAACTGTCTCTCTCGATCCCTTGCAGACCATTCCTGGGAAATCTCACAGGGTTCCAATGCTGCTGAAGACTTCACTTCAGGCCTCACCTCTGAAAACACCACTTCTGGCCACACCTCTGATGATGTCACTTCCGGCCACGCCTCCGATGATCTCACTTTCCGGACACACCCCTGATGATGTCTCTTCCAACCATGCCCCCTGATGACGTCACTTCTGGCTTTGACCTTTAAAGCCGCCATTTTATCTTGCCATATTCAGTTCTGTTTTGGACTGTCTTGAAAACATAGCTCACGACTTGTTAGCAGCCAGGATACAATATACGGGTTGCTTGCCCCAAACCTTTGCAATGTCTCTGTATCATTCTTGTGACAATATCATAACAAGCTTTGAAAATATATTTACTTCTTTCATATTATTTTTTGTTCTACTAAAATTATATGTTTTACTCACCATACTAATAATTTAGTGATTCTTTCTCCTACTTTTCTGTCTGTTAAACAGCTTTTCAAGTTGACTCAGTAGAATAACAAGAACTTGATGGCGCCTAGTGCAAAAAAACAAAATTAAGCTTTCCGATATGAAATTAAATTCTTCTACATCTTCATAGCTTTTATTCAGTACTCGTTCAGAGTCAGCTGTTGAGCAGGAATTTCACCACTTGTTTCAGTCGGGAACTTCTTTGGGAGCAATGTCATATATCTTCCTTGATTGTGTCGATCCAGTGGTTTTTCAGGCTTCCATGTGGCCTCTTCCTTTCTCTTCCTTTGTATTGGCTGTATTGGCCAACTGAGTTGTTATCACTGTGGATGACATGGCCATACCATTGGAGGCATGCACTGCACATCTACTCATCGATCGGCGCCACGGTCATGACCTTTATGAATGTTTTCATTCATTAAATGGTCAAATCTGGTTAGGTCGACAACCCACTGCATAATTCGTATCTAAATGACGTGTTTAGGATTAGGCAGACTTTATTATCCCAGAAGGAAATTTGTTTGCAGCAGAAAAGTACAAAAACAGAAGACATGTTACAGAGATCCAATAAATAAACAAAGACACAACATTTGTCAACCAATGTTATTGCATACACACACTTTCAAGATCAATACAAAGAAGAAGAATTTCTTCCAAAAGTGCACAAAATAATAATGCAGAATTTAACATTAAGCAGTATCCCTACAAGTAACAGAATTTAAAATGCTTATAGCTCGAGGGATAAAAGAGTGCTTAAATCTGTTTCTTTTTACCTTTGGAAACCTATCTGTAGCCTGATTGCAACAACTGGAATTTAGAACAAAGAGGATGGTTACTGTGTGACAGAATTGAGTTGACTTCTTTCTAACCTGTTTGCAATGCATTTTAATGATAGAGGTCTGCTGTGAACCAATAATTTTATTGCAGATTTTTATAATGTTGTTAAGATGATTTATATTCTCATTGCTGAGGTTGTAAAAACCAACAGATAAAAGTAAATGTAACAATGGATTCAATAAAGGACTTATAAAAAGTGTCAATTATGGATTTATCCACTTTGAAAACAGAGTTTTCTAAGAAAGAAAAGTTGACACTGCCCATTTTTACAGATTTGTGCTGTGTTAAGATCAAAGTTTAGTTTGTTATCAATGATGGTTCCCAAATATTTGTATTGCTCTACCATCTCCATTGTCTCCCCTTTAATAAACATTGAGATAGTGGATGGTGGACAGCACCTGAAATCTAGCACCATATCTTTTGTCTTAGAAATATTAAGTTGTAAATTAGAGTCATCATGTTTGGTGATTGCTCATGCTTGGTGGAGGCTGGCCAACATTCAGCCCCATACATGGCCACTGTGGAGACGACTACTTTGTAGATCTTAGCCTTGAGGTAGTTTGGAATCTAATGATTGCAGAGGACCCCAGTAATCCATCGCCACTTTAGCCAGACCACGTTGGTTCGGATTTGCAGCGTGTTGCTGTCACTGCAGATGAGCTATCCAAGGTATGTAAATTCTTTGACCTTCTTGAGTTCCTTGCAATTGATCTAGAAAGTACTGTCGGTCTGCGTGCCGCATTCCGTGTATTCCGGTTTCTTGATGTTCAATCAAGAGTCTGGTTTTCTGCCTCTGTCCAAGGTTTTATAGGGGTTTTAGGGCTTCATCCGAGAATTCAACGTCATCAGCATACAGGAGTGTCCATGGGTGCTGCATCTGGAGATCCGCTATGGTTGCATCCATACATAAACTGAAGAGTGTGGGCAAGAGCGCTGATCCTTAGTGGATGCTCACATTGACGGTGAAAGGCAGTGAGATGCCGGCTGGGCATGATACAACACTAGTAGCCTTGTGGTAGAGAATCTTGGTCCAATTGATATAAGCATCCGACACGTCATAAGACCAGAGGGCTTGCCATATAAGATTGCAAGGGACTCGGTCGAACGCTTTCTCCAGATCCAAGAAGACAGACAATGTGGAGCAGTCAGTTCTTTTCTTGATGTTTCTCCATTTGTAGGCACAGACATGTATTGCATCCATCGTACTGTGGCTGCTGACGAATCCATACTGGTTGGCTGTGAAGGTTGTGAAGATTTGATTTGTCTATCCAGCACTCATTGAAAGATCTTCATGGTTTGGCAGAGAAGGCGGATGGGGCGGTATTTTGCACAGTCACTTACATCCCTTTGTGGGGATTGTGGTGCTGGTAGAACAGTGTTTTTAAAATTATATGAATATAAAATATGAAATTTAATTAAATATAATTAAAAACTGCCCACCATCAATGAGATACAAGCTACATAAAAAGTCATTATTCATTATTATGCTTTACTGATTTATGGAAATGATAATGTCATATATTTTTCATTCTTTTGTCATGTAGGAATGTATGTTAATAACAGAGCTTTGAGAACAACATCTATGATTACTGTGGGCCCTCCTAGCCCCATGAGTCCCACTACAACTACCTCATCTACGTTGTCTATAGTTATGCTTCTGTTCAGACTTTTATTATTATTAATACTGTTTTTTGAATAATTTACAATATATCAATATCTAACATGACTTACAAAAGCAACATAATCTTTGAACTGCAAAAGGGTCATTTCCCTTAACACTGTATTGAGAAACATAATTTTCTTTTATTTTCAACTTTCCTTTACATTGTGACTACAGATTAGTACAGGCTGTTAAGTTACATTTTTTGTGCTTTGGTCACATTATTCCATTTTCCAATGCAATTCCTTGTTATCATGGCCTTTCTAGGGAAACGAATGACCTAAACTGCTAATAATATTCTAGTAACTGTACCTTGCAGAAGTGGGTCTGAGGTGTAACTTTGTCACTTTCTGCAATTTCATTCTGCCTTTTCAGCAGCTCTGTGTACGACTTTATTTTTCTACTTTTATTTTTCTCTTTTATATTGATCACTTCTATCACTTTATTTTATGTGGATTTCGTTCCCTGGACACACTTACCTTTACAACGTGGGCATGGATTTTTACACGCCAAGACTCGTCTATTCAAGTACTCAACTTCGAGCGCTGAGAACAAATGCCAGTGCCGGTGTGGTTCCCTATTTACCCGACGAGGTAAGAAGGCAGTATCGTGGCAGCAGAGCCGGCACTAAGCTAAAAATGAAGTGGCTTGCGAGAAAGTGGCGTTTTAAGCCTTCGGTGCCTTCTGTGATTCTGGGAAATGTGAACTCAATTTCAAACTGGCTGCACTGGTGAAAAATGTCAGAACCTACAGAGAATGCAGTTTGTTGTGCTTTTGCGAAACGTGGCTAACTACCACCATCCCAGATGCTAACGTGGAGCTACCCGGGTTTAGCACAGTTAGAGCAGACAGAGATGCAAGTACCTGCGGGAAGCACAAAGGAGGAGGACTCGCTCTCTATATTAATTGACGGTGGTGTAACTCTGGACATGTTAACGTCAAAATCTCCACTTGCTGCAGGGACATCGAACTGTTGGCCGTAAGTTTGCGTCCCTATTACTTGCCCAGAGAGTTTGGACACGTCATTGTTTTTATCATTTACATCCCACCTCGGGCGGACGTGGAGACAGCGAGTGACATCATCCAGTCTGCTGTTGCTAAGTTACAAACGCAGCACCCTGAGGGTGCTTGTGCTAATGGCTGGAGACTTTAACCATGTGACGCTGGACAAAACATTACCTGCCTTCTCCCAGTATGTGGACTGTAACACCCGGGGACATAAGACTATTGATTTACTGTATGCAAACGTTAAAGACGCATACAGCGCCACCCCGCTGCCTGTGCTTGGGAAAGCAGATCATAACCTGGTTCTGCTTCAGCCTCACTACAAACCAAGAGTGAGGGTCCTACCTACAACCACACGCTCATTCAGGAAGTGGTCCCCGGATGCAGAGATGGCTCTGAGAGAATGCTTTGGAACTACAGACTGGGATATCCTGCAGGGATCACATAGTGAGAACATTGAGGAGGTTGTTAACTGCACTACTGACTACATCAACTTCTGTATGGACATTGTAGTTCTAGTAAGAACTGTACGCTGCTATGCTAACAACAAGCCATGGATTACAAGTGACATCAAGGGCCTTTTGAACCAGAAGAAAAGGGCTTTTAAAGGCAGTGATCAGCATGAGCTCAAGCGTGTGCAGAAGGAACTCCGAGTCCAGCTCAGGGTGGCGAAGGAGCAGTACAGGAGAAAGCTAGAGCAGAAGTTGCAAAATAACAGCATGAAGGAAGTGTGGGATGGGATGAAGATCATCACTGGCTGCAGCTCGAAGCGGGGTGCCACCATCGAGAGAGACGTGAAGAGAGCAAACCAAATTAACAACTTCTTTAACAGGTTTGTCCACCCTAACCCACTCTCACTCTCACCTCGGAGTACTGCACCCTCCACACATCCTTCTGCTGATACCAGCATAGGAGAGACATCCCCACCCATAATTACAACAGTGCAGGCCCTCGACCCTCTGCAGTTTGCATATCAGGAGAAGGTGGGGAGAGGAGGATCCCATCATCTATATGCTACACCGATCCCTCTTCCAATTGGACAGAGGCAGTGGTGCTGTAAGAATTATGTTTCTAGACTTCTCTAGCGCCTTCAACACAATCCAACCTCTGCTCCTTAGGGACAAGCTGACAGACATGGGAGTAGATTCATACCTGGTGGCATGGATCAGTATGTGCGTCTTGGGAACTGCACGTCTGACATTGTGGTCAGCAACACAGGAGCACCACAGGGAACTGTACTTTCTCCGGTCCTGTTCAGCCTGGACTTCCAATACAACTCGGAGCCCTGCCATGTGCAAAAGTTTGCTGACGACGCTGCTATCGTGGGCTGCATCAGGAGTGGGCAGGAGGAGGAGTATAGAGACCTAATCAATGGTGTGACTCAAACCACCTACACCTGAACACCAGCAAAACCAAGGAGCTGGTGGTGGATTTTAGGAGGCCCAGACCCCTCATGGACCCCATGATCATCAGAGGTGACTGTGTGCAGATGGTGCAGACCTATAAATACCTGGGAGTGCGGCTGGATGATAAATTAGACTGGACTGCCAATACTGATGCTCTGTGTAAGAAAGGACAGAGCCGGTTATACTTCCTTAGAAGGCTGGTGTCCTTCAACATCTGTAATAAGATGCTGCAGATGTTCTATCAGACGGTTGTGGCGAGCGCCCTCTTCTACGCGGTGGTGTGCTGAGGAGGCAGCATTAAGAAGAAAGACGCCTCACACCTGGACAAACTGGTGAGGAAGGCAGGCTCAATTGTTGGCATGGAGCTGGACAGCTTGACATCTGTGGCAGAGCAACGGGCGGTAAGCAGGCTCCTATCAATTATGGAGAATCCACTGCATCCACTAAACAGTGTCATCTCCAGACAGAAGAGCAGCTTCAGCGACAGACTGCTGTCACTGTCCTGCTCCACTGACAGACTGAGAAGATCGTTCCTCCCTCAAACTATGCGACTCTTCAATTCCACCCGGGGGGGTTGGGTAAACGTTAACATTATACAAAGTTATTGTCTGCTTTTACCTGCATTATTATCAGTCTTTAATTTAATATTGTTTTTTGTATCAGTATGCTGCTGCTGGAGTATGTGAATTTCCCCTTGGGATTAATAAAGTATCTATCTATTTATCTATCTATCTATCTATCTACTAGCCTCTCTTTTTTAAATATCTTGAGTTATTTACCCTCTTCAACACTGGCCTTTCTCCAGTCTAGTCTAGCCTTTGGAGACTGTGATAGTGTGTTTCTTCATGCAGTCTATATATATCTATAATCATCTTATATAAATAAGAATTTGGGAAGATTTAAAATTTTACCCAGTTTAACATAAATGCATTCTTCACACTTTAAACCTTTCTCTTTCTTTAGAAAAAAATACATAATGGATTGGATGGTTAAGCTATGCTAAAAATTCAGTTGTTACCCAGGAGAGCTTAATTGGTATGCTAATTAGCACCAGATGTAGTAATTACAAGGTTAATTAAACACTGCATTCCAATGCACTAACAACAAATTCTGCTTTATACATTTGGCATTCTGTAGAAGCCTGAAATTTTAGAGTATTATTTTCCAAAGGGTAAAAATAAACTGCATTCAGCGTTTGTATATTCTGAAGTTTTGTATGTTTTTACACAAGTGAAAAAAATATTCTTTTCAATGCGCACACTTTTTGAAATGATGCATATTCACATGTAGAATCATTGATGATATTAAAACTGACATTATGTCTCATTTATTTAAAACATAGATATGATCTAAATGTGTCACTACATTTATATATCCATCCATCCATCCATTTTCTAACCCGCTGAATCTGAACACAGGGTCATGGGGGTCTACTGGAGCCAATCCCAGCCAACACAGGGCACAAGGCAGGAACCAATCCCGGGCAGGGTGCCAACCCACCGCTGTACATTTATATAAATGATCTCAAATTAAATGACATTAAAAATAAACAAAAACTAGGAATTTCAAATATTTGACTCATGACTGTGAAATCTATGATAACAAGCTGTTGTGTAAAATTAAAATGATATTTAAAAATATTACACTATATAAAAGCATTACATATTGTCAGTGACGGCTTGTACAGTAGCTGCATTTACCCAAAATTACCAGAGTTCCGTAGATTCAGTATGCTTAATGGGATTCTGGCAAAAGCTTGATGTGTTGAAATTATTCCACAGATAAAATATCTTTCTTTTAAAAACTTTAGTAAAATTTCAAAGTAAAACAGTTCATACAAAAATAGAGAAAAAATTGATAAAGCAAGAAAAGAAAAGTTCTTGTTTAAGAAAAGTTCTGTTTAAAGCTTAAAAATCTTGTTTTATTTCTTTAAAGGTTTTTTTTTCTTTTTTTTTTTTCTTTAAGGTTGCTTATACAGTTGAACCATTTCTAAACGGTCAGAAAACTGTATGCTAATCCCATTTTCATATTGTAAATGGGTATTTCAGTCCCTGCAAAAAATGGGACCTGTTCTAAACAAGATACTGTATTGCAGATTATAGCAATTTACAGGAGGTAAAGGGCTATACCATTGTCTATGGCAATGAAAGAAAATTATATTCTATTCAAATTAAGCAAACACTAATAGGAAGATAACTTAAAGTATTAACTTTCTAAAATTGGCTCTTACACAGCTGGTGCAACAAAATTTGGGTGAAGGCTCAGTTTTTGGTGTGGACAAACTAAAGCAGAGCTTATATAGTGCTTTCCTATCTATCTATCTATCTATCTATCTATCTATCTATCTATCTATCTATCTATCTATCTATCTATCTATCTATCTATCTATCTATCTATCTATCTATCTATCTATCTATCTATCTATCTATCTATCTATCTATCTATCTATCTATCTATCTTATAGTTCCTTTCATATCTGTTTACCTATCTGGTCATTCCACTTGTTCTCATGGTCCTCATCATAGTGTATATACACATAATGGCCTGTCCAGTACAAGATCTATAGGACAAATGTATTATATCCTTTCCACCGAGATTCTTTCCCATTTCTGCTGTGCTGCAAAACTTCAGTCCATGACATCCACAGTTCCCTTATTCTTCTCATAACTGGCCATATATATGTGGAAAGGAACAGGTGCACCTGCTGCCTCCCAAATCTTATACTACACCTATCCCTAAATTGACCAATCCTCTGCCAACATACCCAGTTCCCCATTTTGCCAAAACCCACACCATAATGTCTGTAACCCTACCTCCATAATCTTCCAATAATGTGCACATCCATCTGTTCTATAACACATTCATAGCATAAGTCTAATCCATATCTTATTCTTCCTCTTCCAGTGGAGTGCTCATTACCTGGCAATTTCCACTGTATTCCATAAATCCACATCATTCAATCACAAGTCCTCTGATTTTTCTCAAGTCTTACATCCCGGTTTATCATTTACCACACCCATAAAGTCATTTACACCTTAATTTTATTCTACACTTAATGCCAGTCTGCGCAGTACTATGCAAGTTTGCCAAACTTACCTCACCTGGGCACAAATTTACATTGTAAGATCCTCAGACCCCTATACCTTAAAACAAATTATATCTCATACACTTACTTAACTAACTGAAGTGACAGGACTACTTAAGAATTTGGTAAAAAAGCAGCTCCAAAATCAGCATTTACAGACACAGCACTTAGTGAGCACTTTGGTGGCATATCCAAACTTCTTCGCCCCTCTGCCTGCCCCTCTCTGCCTCAGAGGCAACTCGTATGCCCACTATCCACCAGTCCTGTGAGGCTAACTAGTGACTACACACACAGGGAAAATGGACTCTAGCAGCCAGGAGGCTCTAACATGGTGATCCTCCTCAGATAGGTCTCAACCATCTGTGGAGCTTGTGCAGAAAAATGTCTGTGTGTAAGCTCATCCTCAATCATTTCCTTGCTTCCAAATTTTTAAGGCCGTCCAGTCCAAGCTCCTTTATCTTTTTTTTTTTTTTTTTTGAAAAATTTATGTAGGAGTGTTTCATTAAAGAAATAACTGAATTTTCTTTGATTTCTGAAGTTCCATCTCCATAAAGTCCCACTCGCTCTGTAGATACATTAATGGCAGGTGTGAACTGTTAACCACCAGGGCCATATTCATTGTTCATGACTGAATTTAGCAACCTTCTATCTGATTTGGCTATAAATTATGAGCACGTAGTACTGATGGGGGATTTTAATGTAAACATTGATGTGGAAACTGACACTTTTAGCAAATGTTTTACTTATTTGTTAAATTCAGTAGGATTTTGTCAAATTGTAAAAGGTCCAACTCATAATCATAACCACACATTAGATTGAATTATAATTTACAAAGTTGAAATTCAAAATTTAAATATTACTCCATTAAATGAAGTTATTTCCGATCACTACTTAATTCCATTTGATTTAGTCCTGCCCTTGCCAACACACTCCCAGATTAAAACAAAGACAGTGCGACATCTAGATTGTAATTCTGCTTCAAAATTTATAGATACTTTGAGTAAGTCGAGTGTAATTGTGGAAAACCATTTAGATCAGCTAACATCAAATGTAAATGTGGACAACAATTTAGATCAGCTAACATCACATTATAATGTGACCTTGAGAGATGCTCTGGACACAGTGGCTCCCCGTAAAACAAAAGTGATCAAAGCACATAGAAACGCTCCCTGGTTTAATGAAAACACTTGAGCTCTTAAATTAGAGTGTCGTAAACTGGAGCACAGATGGAGAACAACAAACTTACATGTCTTTCAAATTGCATGGACAAAGAGTGTTAATATATATAAAAAAGCCCTCTTTAAAGCTCGCTCAGAATACTATTCTACATTAATAGATAGCAATAATAAAAATCCTCGGGTACTGTTTAGAACAGTGGCTAAAATAACAAATGGAAATTCAGATCAACAGTGCAAAATACCAACAGATATTAGCAGTACAAACTTTATGAACTTCTTCAATGAGAAAATTAAAAATATAAGATACCAGATCTCTGCATCACAGTACAAACCAAATACTAGCGTAGCAGACCCTGTCTCACATTGCATTCAGCACTTTAGTAATTTTAATCCTGTAACTGAGCAGGAAGTCTTAACTTTAATTTCTAAAATGAAGCCCACTACTTGTTCCCTAGATCCAGTGCCAACAAAACTAGTAAAAAGTGCAATGGATGTTCTTGCAGCGCCTATTCTAAACATTATCAGAAGTTCATTACTGCATGGAACAGTATCTGATACACTAAAAGTGTGTCACAAAACGAGTCTGAGACAGAAAAAGGTTTGGGGCAGCCACCCATATAATCTCAAATCCTTGGCTGCAAAGTTGTAATGAACAAAACGGTAGCACTGAAGTGCATACAATTGAGTCCAAGATCAGACTGAGGAATAAGGACAAAGGGCAGGGTTTTAAAGGGGAAGACAGGAAGTGAGGTCATAAGGATCAGGGATGTGTTCATTCTCCATTGGTTCGGGCCCGGACGTGACGTCAGAGGAGCTGGAGCCAGTAAGGACTCCTTCCATTGGCTCGGTCCCGGAAATGATGTCACGAGAGTCAGGTGGAATCTCCCGGGAATGGTCTGCAGGCAAGAAAGCAAAAGAGTCAGTGCACTCTGCCACCTCCCGGCACCTCTCAGTACTGCCGTCACTCAAGCCCTTTAGCTGCTTCCCATGCACACGTGTGTGACAAGTGTCAGTCATTAAACCATTACTTAAAAAGTCAGACCTAGACCCACACATACTAAATAATTATAGGCCTATTTCAAATCTACTGTTTCTCTCTAAAATACTAGAAAAAGTAGTCGCCAGTAAGCTTCAGACACACCTTACACATTACAATTTATTTGAGAAATTCCAGTCTGGTTTTCACACTGGTCATAGTACAGAAACGGCACTAACGTGGGTTGTAAATGACATTCTGATATCCTCTGATGAAGGAAACTCCACTGTAATTATGTTGTTGGACTTAAGTGTAGCATTTGACACCATCGACCATTCTATTTTACTGCACAGGCTAGAAAATGATGTTGGGCTTACAGGCACCGTGCTTGCTTGGTTTAGTTCTTATTTATCAAATCGATTCCAATATGTACAGAAATGTGCTGACAGTACTCCATCATTATACACAGAAGTTCAATATGGTGTCCCGCAGGGCTCAGTACTGGGACCTTTACTGTTTTCACTTTACATGCTTCCACTGGGATCTATCATTAGGAAACATAATGTTAATTTTCACTCGTATGCAGATGACACCCAGTTATACCTTTCATTTAAATCAAATGAAGTTTCTCCGATGTTGTCTTTAATTAGTTGTGTTAGCGAATTAAAGGAGTGGATGAATACTTGTCTTTAAATACAGATAAAACAGAGATGTTAATTGTTGGAGGGAATGACGCTGATCATAACAATATTTTGTCATCAGTTGGAATCCCAATTAATTTTACTTAATCAGCCCGCAATCTAGGAGTTATCTTTGACTCTAGCATGTCATTTAAAGCGCATATTACAAAGTTGTCCAAAACATGTTTCTTCCATCTTAAAAATGTTAGGAAATTAAGGCACTTTCTAAATAAACAGGATACTGAGAAATTAATTCATGCATTTATCTCTAGTAGGATTGACTACTGCAATGCTGTTTTTACTGGATGTTCAAACTGTTCTCTATACAGCCTCCAGTTAATCCAAAATGCGGCTACAAGAATTATTACAAGAACAAGAAAATACAAACACATAACTCCAGTTCTTAAATCCTTACACTGGCTCCCAGTTAAGTTTAGGGCAGATTTCAAAATCCTCCTTTTAACATATAAAGCATTAAATGGCCAAGGTCCAGCTTACTTGTTTGAACTTATCATGACTTACAAACCAGAGTGCACATTAAGATCTCAAGATGCCGGTCTGCTTATGGTTCCAAGGATTAATAAAATAACAACGGGAGGTCGAGCTTTTAGTTACAGGGCCCCTAAACTGTGGAATGGTCTGCCTGCTACTATAAGAGATGCCCCTTCGGTCTCAGCTTTTAAATCCCGGCTGAAGACTCACTACTTCAGTTTAGCATATCCTGACTAGAGCTGTTGATTAACTGTACATACTGCATCTCTGTTGTTAGTCATTAGCACTAAAACATAAGTAACATGATAGTTATAATTGGATACTAACCCTCACCTATTCTGTTTCTCTTCTCGGTACTCAAATGTAGCACTTGGTGCCACGGCCCACCTGCCAAGTTGTTTTGCTTGCCTAAGGTAAAGTCATCCCTGATGGAGGATCGCAGGAATCATGGGAAAGAGGGGTCCTTTCATTGGATTGGCTGGCCCAGCACTGTTTCAGCTGTGGAATGGCCAAATGGGGGAGGCAGCTTAATGGATGAGGTCTCCAGGACTCTAAAAATATCCAAATCTTATTATGTGATATCATCCATCCATCCATTATCCAACCCGCTGAATCCGAACACAGGGTCACGGGGGTCTGCTGGAGCCAATCCCAGCCAACACAGGGCAGGAACCAATCCCGGGCAGGGTGCCAACCCACCGCAGGACACACACAAACACACCCACACACCAAGCACAATTTAGAATCGCCAATCCACCTAACCTGCATGTCTTTGGACTGTGGGAGGAAACCGGAGCGCCTGGAAGAAACCCACACAGACACGGGGAGAACATGCAAACTCCACGCAGGGAGGACCCAGGAAGCGAACCCAGGTCCCCAGGTCTCCCAACTGTGAGGCAGCAGCGCTATCCACTGCGCCACCGTGCTGCCCTATGTGATGTCATCTACTGTTAAATTCTGCTCCGTACTTCTAAAATTTTTATTTTTTTTTACTTCTAAAAAAAAATTTTTTTATTTTATACTGTATTGAGGATTTGTTCTATTCTGTGTATTGTATTGTATTGACCCCCTTCTTTTGACACCCACCGCACGCCCAACCTACCTGGAAAGGGGTCTCTCTTTGAACTGCCTTTCCCAAGGTTTCTTCCATTTTTCCCTACAAGGTTTTTTTTGGGAGTTGTCTTCTTAGAGAGTCAAGGCTGGAGGGATGTCAAGAGGCAGGGCCTGTTAAAGCCCATTGCGGCACTTCCTGTGTGATTTTGGGCTATACAAAAATAAACTGTATTGTATTGTATTGTATTAACCATTGATGTGATCTTGAAATAGTGCGTCAACGATTGTCCAGTCATATTAGATTAAAAAAATCGAAAGCAATACTAATTCTCTGCCAATAAATATGCGAGTGTCCAAGGTGTAGAGAGGTGCATCCCCAGAAAATCTGAAAGCAGTCAATTAAAGTCTGCCTCAGGTCACCTGCTTGCTAAAAGATCAATGACTTACATTCACTATCATTTGGCCAGCACCTTTCACTTAGGAAATATAGGCATTCATACAGAAATTAAACAAATACAAGTCTGAGCCAGTTTCTAAAGGATGTTGGCATGTGTTGACACCAGGCATGTTGTGCAAATAAACAAATTTGTTTCCTGGTTATTTCTCATTACTTAATTAGTAGAGTTTTTAAAACATCTGGTGGGGTGGGTGGTGCCCCAACACCCTGCATTACAACCTGCCACTGCATATTGTAGATACAATGTGTTTGTACATCAGATCCATACAACATATTCTATTTTAAAACATATATTTGTACTTAAACAGTAATTTCAATAATTCACCCAATACTTGTGACATTCTTGTCAATGAACAATGTCAAACATTTTTTAAATAACTAATAGTATCGCTTCTTAAATGTTATTTCTTTAAGGTTTATTAATATTGAGGAATACATTGGACAAAATGAATAGATAAATATGCAAATAAATACATGTATTGTGAAATGTAACAATAAAAAAATAAAAACGCAATGATATGTGAGCTATGAATATTGCCATTTCCAAGCATGAAGAGGAATACATAGGAGTAATAAGTTAAAACAGTTGAACATTTTCTTTTTCACACAATACGTTTTTGAAAGGGTTTGGTGGTAACCATTACTGCTTAATAGTATTTGCTTTAAGCCTGAAATGAACGCAAAGCGTAAGTTAGATACTTATGATTGCAGCTACATATTTGGCGGGCTTTTTATTTGCTTCTAGTAATTTATTCAATAATCAGTTACTTGAATTATGTTAGCAACAAGGCAAAACATTTTACAATATATTTATTAACTGGCATCATGAAAAATTGATCCATTATTTGAAAAAACAAATATTCCACATTTTGGGAGGGTCTAAAGCAGTTACATTATATTGGTCCATCTTAGTTTCCACAATTTTGTGACAAGAGAGATACCTTTGTTAAATTGCAGCTGAGTTTTGCCTGACCCAATGTGGGTATCTGGGTCAGGCTGACTGATAAAATATTCCATGGATTTTACCATGATGTGTAATGGGCACTGTAAAGTGTTAAATCACATTGGTTAACCTGAATTTTCAGTTTTTTTCTTTGTTAAAACTGCAGTTAAGTTTTACTCCACCCGAAGGAGTAAATAATAATAAGAAGAATCATAATTGTCATCATCATCATTATCCATCCATCTTATAATTGCTGTCCTCAACATGTTCCATCCATTAATCAATTCATACTGTATATTTATAGCTGCTGTAGTTACAATAATAGTAAGAATAATCCATCCATCTTCCTAACTTGCTTATGCAGGACAGAGACACAGGGCAGACGGAGCCTATTCCAGCAAGTATCGGACATAAGGTAGGAACAATCACTGGACAGGGTGTCAGTCTATCACATTCACACATACGCACCCACATATGCACATAGGCCACTTTAGCAATGCCAATTCACCTACGTTTAATCAGGTTATATATATTTTTTTTTACAGATGTTTCAAAATAGGCAGAGTGGTATTGCAGAGCTGACAATATTGGCTCTCACTGCCAGGTTCGATATGAAGTGTTCCTGTTCTCCCTGCGTGTTTACGGATTAATTGGTATCAGACAGTGTCAGTGAGTGTTCACTCAAAAATGGCACCCTCAGTTCTTTTATTATGAAATTCTCAGTAAGAGTGACCCATCATGCATTAAAAAAATGATAATTGGTTTGTTACACTTTACTGTGCTTTATTGCACACAATACCCTTCTCATTTTTTGAACATTGTTGATCTTTTCATAAGAAAGTGCTTGGCATATTCAAAAACCAAAATTATAAATATCAAATCAAAATAGCTTTAGAGGCATGTTCTTCTTTACAATATTGATTCTAACAGCTAAAGTAAGATGGAGGGAGTGCCATCTATTAAAAAACATGTTTGATATATTCCATCATATTATATATATTTAAAACCTAAATGCCACCCAAATAAATTCAAAACCAGAAACTCAAAATAACTGATGTTAAAGCCCAAATGCTTTCCAACCTTAAAGTTTAACAGGAAATGTTCAACTATTCAGTACCAAAGGATCATAAACTAATGCACCACACTATTATTTTTATCCTCAATCTTGAATGACAATCGTTTCCTTGGTGCTAGCTTTTATAGTTTTGTGGTTATCATCACACACCTTTTGAAGACACACACCTAACAACAAACCATTGCATCTTGACAATGGCACCACAAAATGGCAGTGCCCACAGCAAAACAAAATGGTGGCTCAGTAACAACAACAACATTTATTAACATAGCACATTTTTGTACAACAATGTAGCTCAAAGTGTTTTACAGGATGACAAAGAAAAAGTTACAAGAAATGCAATTGGAAAGAAAGAAAAGAAATGCAATTAAGAAAAGGCAATAATATTAAAGAATAAGTAACAACAAAACAAGGTAAGGGCAAATGGCCAGGAGGACAGAAAAAACAAAACAAAAGAAAAAAAACACTTCAGTTAAGCTGGATAAAAACAAAACCTGTAGGAGTTACAAGTTAGACCACCAAGCCTCCACTGAGCATCCACTAAATCAGTCCTGTTTATTTTCATGCTTCACATGATAGGATTCTGGCCAAGTTGTACAGATTGTGGATCCCTGAAGAATATGATAATTCTATACCCATACAGTGAATTAGGAATACAACTGAAATGTAGCAACGAAAAAGCCATATTAAAATATGTTTTCAGCAGTTTTTTTAGAACGTTCAATGGTATTGGCCTGGTGAATTTCTATAGGTAAGGTATTGCAGATTTTTAGGTGCATAACAGCAAATAGGCCACCTCACCACTTCTTTTAAGCTGGGCTATTAGAATTATGAGCAGACCTCCATTTGAAGATCTAATGATGTCTTTCTTAGGTGATCCAGTTAGGAGTGCATTACAGTAATCTAGTTGACTGTAAACAAGAGTGAATTAATTTTTCAGCATCTTGTGAAGTTTATAAGAGGTCTAACCTTTGCTAAATTGCTTAAGTGAAAAAATGCAATTTGTTTAATATATGATTTAAAGTTTAGGTTAGAGTCAATGATTACCCCTAAATTATTTACCTCCACCCTGATTTTTAAACCTAAGGAATCAATCATGTTTATTTCTAATACTCTTGCTGTATCCATGTTTGCCAATCACTAATATTTCTGTTTTTTTCTTATTTAGTTTGAGAAAGTAACTTCTCATCCATTCAGAAGTACTGCTAAGACAGTTGATCAGAGGGCCAAGAGCATCAGGGTCATCAGGCGCTATAGATAAATAAAGCAGTAAACATTTAATGAAATTGACTTTGATAAATGCACTTCTAAACAGAAAAATAACAAAGATGTTTAGCTTTCCAATGTAAAAAAACATTTACAGTTCCTGGAAGAAAGATTTATCTGAAGTGTAATAAATATTTAAATACCATACATCATAACATATATCAAGAAAATGGAAGGGAGAAAAAGACATAAGAAAAAGAACAGACCCATTAATGATCTGCTTGAATCTAATCTAAGTCAAAGTCAGTGATGTGTCACGGATTGTTCCAGATCAATGTAGTGAAGAGAGATGTAGGTGTCACTAAACCAAGCTCTTCTACTGAAGAGAGCTTGAGCTTGGCATCCCCCAGATCTCAGTGAGGAAGAAACTGATGAGTGCGCGCTTTTATGCCACAAAGCACAACCATGGTGTTTATTGTCATCTCCGTCTAAACCCCTAACAAACACACAATTAACTATGCAATTCCATCAGAGCACAGGCTGTAGATATTATAAATGCTCCTCATGCAGGGATGCTGATAATCCATCCATCCATCCATTCATTTTCCAACCCGCTGAATCCGAACACAGGGTCACGGGGGTCTGCTGGAGCCAGTCCCAGCCAACACAGGGCACAAGGCAGGAAACAATCCTGGGCAGGGTGCCAACCCACCACAGGACACACACAAACACACCCACACACCAAGCACACACTAGGGCCAATTTAGAATCGCCAATCCACCTAACCTGCATGTCTTTGGACTGTGGGAGGAAACCGGAGCGCCCGGAGGAAACCCACACAGACACGGGGAGAACATGCAAACTCCATGCAGGGAGGACCCGGGAAGCGAACCCAGGTCCCCAGATCACCCAACTGCAAGGCAGCAGCGCTACCCACTGCGCCACCGTGCCGCCCATGCTGATAATCATGTTCAAAATAAATATTAAGATAATGAATCTTAAAACTGCAGAAAGGTCTGAAAAATCTGAGTCACAAGATGAAGGATTAGGAGGCAGATAAATAATTCTTTCAAAATAAATCTGTGAAAAACTTACATCCAAAAAATGGAAGGTTATAAAGAGATTAAAAATGTGGAAAAATGAGAATAGAAGAGTTTTGACCTCAACATGAGGATATGAAACATATGCTCTTTTTTTATTGAGATCATTTCAGATATTACTTGTCAAGGTAATTTGCATTTTAAAGAATATGGGGCTTTGCTCCCTGCTCGCTTCGCTTGCCAACCCTGGGCGGGTGCTACGTGCTAGCCACTTCGTGGTTCTGCCACTCGCGTATGGGGAAGCGGATCTACAATTTAAACAGATTGTTATTTTCATGGTAATTGTTACATATGCACAATAGACCTAACTATTTTACATTACAGCGAGTAATTAACCATTGTAAAAAACAGTAAAACGTAATAAATTGAAATAAAATTATTTTTCATGTTGTGTTAGAAGTATTCGTTGCATTATACATTTTTGTTCTGTTTGGCTTTGAAATTAACACACAAATACTTTTTAAACTTACACTTTTACTGTAAAAACAATATTTGGAATTAACTTTTCGTCAATATCACATTGAATTTTGATTCCGTGTTTGGAGTTACATTTTGACAATGGAACGTATAACTTCCTGTGAGTGAATATCATTTCTTTCTATCTAATAAATAAACTGAGTTTTTCGAATGTTTGTCCCTGTGATTTGATAATTGTCATAGCAAAAGCTATTCTAATGGGAAACTGTAAACGTTTTAATATGAATGGCATATCAAGATCTCCTTTTGGTATCTAATGTTATCCGCGGAAGATGTACTACATTACCTTTCTTATTGCCTGTTAAAATTTTACATGTCAGAATTGTTCGACCAACTTTGAATACAACTAATCTTGTTCTATTGCAGGGGTGGCAAACTCCAGGCCTGGAGTGCTGCAGTGGCTGCAGGTTTTCATTCTTACAATCTTCTTAATTAGTGACCAGTTTTTGCGGCTGATTACTTCTTTTAATTAACTTGACTCAGGCCCCATAGTTGTTTCTTTTTCTTTAATTAGCAGCCAAACAATAATGAGACACAAAACAAGCCACCACATGACCAGCTCCCATGTGCCCATCACACAATATCTGAAATTAAAGAGAGGTGGTGGTCTTTGTAAGGTTGATCTCTCAGGTCACCAAAACATTTTGACGGTGCTCTTAGAAAGAACAGAAAAACAGCAGTTTTCGAAATGTGTGCTGTGGCAGAATGAGAGCAGCAACAAGCCATGGAATTAAATAATGGGTTTAATTAACAGCAAGAATTGGCTTCTCATTAAGAAAGTGATTGGAGTGAAATTGGTTGGAGTTTGAAGCCCCAGTTTAGCTGGTCATCTGTTAGCTCATTTCACATCTGATTTCTGCTTGGCTGTGTAAAAACATAAAATGATGTAATTGAACAAAATGTATGTGTGTAAGTACAGAAAATAGGACAGAATGATCAAACTTGTTTGTGTTTTGCGTACGTGACAAAAAGCATATATACTTTCTGGAAGTTTTCTTTCAATGATGTGTGTGACAAGAAAATATACCTTTAGGGTAAGGACTTTACCAATTGGAATAATACAAAATGAGTCAGGACGCTATTTTTATTGCTTACGTGGTCAACGATCAGGAGACTAGAAAGGTATAAAAGAGCAAGGATATCTGCGCTTGAGGCAGATGAAGTGCGGTGTCCTAGGACTGTATTTCTCTGTCATTTTACCCTTGTCTGGTATGTATCAATAAAAGGTTTTTACTAATTTTAATTTTCTTCTCTGTCTTCAGTCACAAAAAGTGTCCACAGTTTTTTGGCGCCCGGACGTGGGGCAAGAGACGGCCGGTCGACTCCTCCAGCGAGACCATTTCAGTGATCCGTCTTACCAGCGGACTGCCGTCAACTTGAGTACTCCGGCAGCAGAGCATGCAGCTCCGGCAAAAGTTAGGACTGCCCTGTCCTGAAAGAGTTCTTGCGTGAGGAGCCCCTGGTCTCCTCTTTGCTACATCCACGGTGACTGAACGGATTTCCAGACAGAGCTTGCACACTTCCAGGCTGGGGTAAGCACCGGGGAATTTCCGAACATTTTTTTATTTTCTAAATTACGGGAGGGCGAGTTTCCTGTTGACCGTCTAGTCATATTCATATCTCAACGGGTTGCTTAAGGTGATGGAGACTTGACCCAAGCAGTTTGACGCATACGAAAGGTCTGACGAAAGGATACTGGCCTCACCCATATCCTAGACTCGGCTGGACGTATTGATGTAGTATTCTGCTGAACCGAATCGGACACGAAGTCACCTGAGCTGGAATCCGGGGATGTGAGCGGACAGGCTAACGGGACGAGTAACGGGGTGGTATATATATATATATATATGGAAACATAAACAGAAAAAGAGCACAGATTGCAGGATTGCTGTTAGGACGGAATAAATAAATCTACATACTAATAGGAATACCGTGTTCTCCTGGGAACTGGGACAGGACCGATAGTTGGGTGTCTCCCCTTGGGACTAAAGAAGGGAACAGTAAGGGAACAGTGAGTGGCACACTTAATACCTCGCTGATTCATACGTACAAGGGATTAGGCGAATCAGTATATAGTTGGAAAATTAAATACAGGACCCAGGAAGAGCAAGGGGACATAATGGGAACTTATAACAGTAAGCCTGTTAATCGCCGCACAGGGGGATCAAAATCATTAACGCTGGAAGAATTATTTTCGGAGGATCAACAGACGCCCCGTAAAAATGGGTCTCCTAGAAAATTTATAGAAAAGAAAACAGGTTTAGATTTCAAGAAGGCATGTAGGAAATGGAATAGACAGAGTGGTGGGCGTTGGCCGATAGAGGGGACAGGAGATGTAAGTGAAATACAGGAAACTAGGAAGATCCTGTGTAGGAATAAGCAGGGTTGTTATAATAGTGGACCGTATCGAATGGATATGTTCGATAGATGGGAATTAGTAATAAAAGACAGAAATTTAGAAGCAGTACAGAAACAGAATGAATTGTTGCGGGCAAATGAGGGAAAGGCTAAAAAGGAGAAAGAGGAATTATTAATTACATTACAGAAAGTTCAGACAGGCACTGAACCACAGACAGACGGGAGGAAAAGGAAGAATAATCCAAATAAAGACCCCCTTTATCCTATTATTTGTTCCTCTCCTCAGTACCAACCTCAGGCACCTCCATTATCCCCTCCTCTATCCCCCATTCCGACTGCCCCCCCTGCACTACAACTGGCAGAAGTTTCCCCTGATGATCCCCCAGGCACAGATCACTATGACCCCTCTACCCATCGTGATGACCCACCCTGTACTAGACAAACCCCCGTCTCCAAATGCACTCGAAGTCAAACCTCCACTCACAAACCAGCTCCAACTTTTTTCTCTCCAAATCCTTCACCTTTACTTACTTGCCCTTTAATAGAAGTTCCCAATCCCCATTATAACCCTGCCCATCCAGCCGGACCCCAAAATCCCACAACAGTTATGATAAATCGGAACTGGGACATCCAAGAACTAAAAGATGTCGTGAATGCACTTCCAGATCCAAAGGAAGTAGGAGGACTAAAATTTGTTGAACAACTTGATCAGTTAGATAGCATGTATAAGCCTAACGCTGCTGAATGGACCCAGGTACTTCGTCGAAAGCTTGGGACCACATGGGCCACTGTTAGCAGGGGTGTCCGCAATGACGTTCCATGGGTATGGAACCCAGCTTTAACTCGAGGACAGGGGATTGGTGGAGAAGGCGAATTTAACCCACAATGGGAGGCGTTGAGACAAAATATTGCAGAAAAATATAAAAAAGGAACGGACAGGTCACTTATTTCTGCTGCAAAACAAAAGAGAGACGAGACGGTTGATGAATGGGCACATAGGATTCAAGACCTTATGGCTAATCACTCGGGCTTGGAAAATGTTGATGACCGCACCCGAGCTGCAGTTCCACCTTTTGTTTCCGGTTTGCGCCTTGATATACAAAACAAGGTCCGCACTTCCTGTATTGAGTGGGAAAGTGCCGCGTTTGATGAAGTCAAACGACATGCTGAACATGCCGAAAAACAAACTAAGCAGAAGGAATCGGACTCTCATGCCAAATTATTGGCAGCATAGATGAACTATTATACCAGGAATGCTCCTGACCAAGGCCGAGGATATGGCCTTAGAGGAAGGGGACGAGGACGAGGAAGAGGACGAGGTGGTTTTAGAGCTCCTCCTGTTGACCACAATAAGAATCCTTTTATTCCCTCTCCCTTTAATCCCAATGTTAATTCCTACTCTTGCTACGCCTGTGGTGAAACTGGACATTTTCGTCGGGAGTGCCCTCACAGACAGCAACAGCCCCCACCTCCCCCTATTCCACCTGTTTTTTCTGACACCCCTGACCAACAATACTGGCCATAGGAAAACGCAGGGACCTCCAGCCACTCTTTTCAACTACCTTTGCTCACCCATAATTCAGAGACTGATCCTTTACTGACATTGTTCGTTGATGGCACTGAGACTATTTTCTTAATCGACACTGGTGCCACTCGATCTACCCTCTCGCTGGCAAAGGTCCCTGCCTCGAACGAGACTGTTACTGTGCTTACTGCTTCTGGACAACCTCACCTTCTCCAAGTATCAAAACCTCTTCAAGTCCAGTCACGTCCTGGCGGACATACCTTACTGCATCGTTTTCTTTTAAATCAGCTCTGTCCAGTTAACCTTTTAGGAAGAGATCTCATGACAAAACTTTCTCTTTCTATTTCTATGACTGACAAAGGTTTTTTCTGTTCTACCCCCAAGTTGTTGTGTCAAATTGCCCCTTACCCCAAACTCTCTTTTGCAGCTTGGACTTTAAATATTTCCCCACACACCATTCTCCTCAAAGCCCTACACTCTTTTTCCCCCTGTCTCTTTCCCAATTTACAGGCCCCTGACATTTTACACTGTACTGCCCAATACTTCCCTATAGAAGTAGACACCCCCTGGCTAGAATCTTTCCTTACTTCTGGTACTTGCCCCGAAACCCTTCACATCTCCTGTGTTTTTATTTCATCCACAAAGGCAGCTGCTTCTGTTCATCTTACATGCTCACAGCATATATTTTATCTTGGCGGCTCAGTGCCTCATATTTCCTTAGCTAAATCACGCACTGTTAAATGGGGGGAAATAGGACCATGGGTGGAAAAATGCCTTGAAAGAACAGACTGGTTACAAGTTACTCCAGGTATTTTTGATACTCCTGACCGTTTAATAACTAAAGTGGTGTTTCAAACTGATTGTTTAGTACATCGCGCTTTGTGCCGTCCTTCCTCTTTTGCTTGTTCATTGCAAACCACTTTCCCTTCTTGGCTCTCTATGCTCCCTGATTCACTATGGTCCCAGGGAAAGAATGATTATGGAAGGATAGCCCATTGTGAGCCTCTGGTGATCCACCCGAAATCCTCCTTCTGCCCGCACCGTGCCCAATATCCTCTGTCTCCCGAAGCAGAGGCTGGCATCTCCGCCGTACATTCCGATCTCGTCAAACGCGGTGCCATTATTCCAATTGAATACTCTCCAGTCAATTCCCCCATTCTACCTGTAAAAAAGGCTGACGGTTCATGGCGTTTCGTACAAGACTTGCGACAAGTAAATTCTGCCATCTTCCCTAGGGCCCCTATCGTCCCTAATCCTTCCACTATCCTCTCTACTATCCCTCCTTCCGCTCGGTACTTCTCCGTTATTGACCTAGCTAATGCTTTCTTTTCTATCCCTGTACACCCTGATTCTCAATTTTGGTTTGCTTTTACTTTCCAAAACCGCCGTTGGACATGGACCGTCATGCCTCAGGGATACACTGAAGCCCCTTGTGTATATGGACAAGCTCTTGCCCAAAATTTAGAAGGCTTTTGGCCGGAAAGAGGTAGTACATTGATACAGTATGTAGATGACATAATGATATGTAGCGCTACGGAAGAAGATTGTACAAAAGATACCCAGAAATTGTTGCTGTTTTTGGGGGACAATGGCCATAAAGTTTCTAAAGTTAAGCTGCAGCTAATCAAAACAACTGTAAAATATCTAGGTCATGACATTACGTATGGAACAAGAGCTCTCTCTAGCGATCGCATTACAGCCATCCAAAATCTTCCTAGACCGGTCACAAAACAACAGGTTATGTCTGTTTTAGGTATTCTGGGCTACTGCAGACAGTGGGTTCTAAATTTTACTGAAAGAGCACAGCCGTTGCAACAATTGGCTAATACTCCTGGCATCCCCCTTTCTGGCCAGGTCCAATGGAATGAACAGGCTGAGAAGGCTCTCTGTAACCTAAAAACTGCTCTTCTATCTGCGCCCGCGCTTGGTTTGCCTGATTATTCTCGTCCATTCACTTTGTTCGTGGACGAAAAGCAGGGATTTATGAATGCAGTACTGACGCAACAACATGGAGATAAACAAAGACCGGTGGCTTATTTTTCTAAAAAACTGGATCCAGTGGCCGCAGCACTTCCTCCGTGTCTTCGTGCTGTGGCTGCAACAACAGAAGCTGTATTAGCAAGCACGGATGTAGTTCTCATGAGCCCCCTAACAGTTAAAGTGCCTCACGCTGTACATTCTATCCTAGTACAAGCCAAAACTTCACATCTCACTACTGCTAGGGCAATACACTATCAGAATGTACTCTGTACTTTGTCAAATGTTACAATTGAAAGATGCTCCACTTTAAATCCAGCCACTCTTCTCCCAATTAACAACGAAGGAGAACCACATAATTGCCATGATGAAATAGCAAAGGTTGTAAAACCTAGAGTAGATCTACAGGAAACACCTTTAGAAACTGGAGAAATGATTTTTGTGGATCGATGTTCCTTGCGATTGAAAAATGGAGCACCCTCAACCAGTTACGCAGTGGTCCAAGGGGACCGCCTGCTGGAAGCAAATCGAATTTCATCAAGCTTGAGTGCACAAGCAGCTGAACTCGTAGCACTCACTCGAGCATGTCAGCTGTCTGAAGGGAAGATCGTAACAATTTATACGGATTCCAGGTATGCTTTTGGAGTCTGCCATGATCATGGAGCACTATGGAAACTAAGGGGATTTAAGACCAGTACTGGCAAACCCATCCAACATCAGAAATTGATAGAATCCCTTTTAGAAGCTATAACCAAACCATCGAAGCTAGCGATTGTTAAATGTCAAGCTCACACAGGAAAACAGGATCCTGTTAGCAAAGGAAATGAATTAGCTGACCACTTTGCTAAAGAGGCTGCATATAATAACACACCAATTTCTTTATTCCAACAGAGAAATGACCAGGACCCTGATAATCAAATTATTTCTTTACAGAGTGCAGCCACGGATATTGAAAGGAGAAAATGGTCCAAAGAAGGGTCCCTCTCTGATGGAGTCTGGACTCATAAACACACTAACAAACCTTTTCTCCCAAAAGCCTCTTTCCCAGGAATGGCAAAAATCGCCCATGGCCTCGACCACGCAGGTAGAGATGCCATGGTTCGAGATGTTGAAAAACATTGGGAAGCTATAGGTTTCTCTACATATGCAGAGCAATTTTGCAGACGCTGTGCAATATGTCAAAAGTTTAATGTGGGAAAAGGTACCCAGGTAAGTCCCGCCGTTACCCCTAATCCAATGGGTCCGTTTGAACACCTCCAAATGGATTTCATTGAACTAACCCCGTCTAAAGGGTACCGATATTGTCTTGTGATTGTCGATGTGTTCTCCCGATGGGTAGAGGCTTTCCCTTCAAAACACAACAATGCCAAAACAGTAGCTAAAGCACTAATTAAAGAGATTATTCCAAGATGGGGTATCCCTCAAAAGTTACAAACAGATAATGGCACTCATTTTGTGAACTCCGTTATAAATGAATTAACCACCTGGCTCCAAATTAATGTGCACCATTATTGTAAATACCATTCCCAAAGCGGAGGCATCGTAGAACGATGCAATGGCACTTTAAAAGCTAAACTCGCAAAAATTTGTGAACAAACTAATTTATCATGGCCGGATGCACTACCCTTAGCTTTAATGGGACTTAGGGGACGGACACACCGACAACTGGGACTATCGCCGTTTGAGATTCTGACCGGACGTCCCATGCCCATTGGCATGGTTGTAGGAAATGTGAATTTGCATACTGTGGACAATGATCTTCTCTCTAGTCTTGCAGGTCTCCGAACCTCGTTGAAGGAAGTCCACCAGCAGGTTAATCAAGCCTGGAGGACCAGCCCACCTTCTAAGGATTTACCAATTCCCTTGGGCACCTGGATCCTGGTTCGAGATACTCGGAGAAAACACTGGCATCAGCCTAGGTGGAGAGGACCATTCCAAATTCTTCTATCCACACCACATGCCGTGAAAGTTGAAGGACTGCCTGCCTGGATCCACGCATCGCATTGCAAGAAATGGCTATCTTAAAAATACTTTTTCTGTTGACTGTTACCCGCACCCTCTCAGGCTACCCAAGGATGGGTGGTGATCTCTATCTAAGTACTTTACCGCCTCTATGGAAAGGGCATATATGCTACATGAGGAGCACATGTCTCGTATAGCTTCTTCCATTTTCTCCTCCCAATCCCCTTTCCCCCCCCCCTTCCCCTTCATCAACCATTTCAATTTAATTCTATTGCCCACATCATTTTGTTCAAAAAGGGAGGAATGTAAAAACATAAAATGATGTAATTGAACAAAATGTATGTGTGTAAGTACAGAAAATAGGACAGAATGATCAAACTTGTTTGTGTTTTGCGTACGTGACAAAAAGCATATATACTTTCTGGAAGTTTTCTTTCAATGATGTGTGTGACAAGAAAATATACCTTTAGGGTAAGGACTTTACCAATTGGAATAATACAAAATGAGTCAGGACGCTATTTTTATTGCTTATGTGATCAACGATCAGGAGACTAGAAAGGTATAAAAGAGCAAGGATATCTGCGCTTGAGGCAGATGAAGTGCGGTGTCCTAGGACTGTATTTCTCTGTCATTTTACCCTTGTCTGGTATGTATCAATAAAAGGTTTTTACTAATTTTAATTTTCTTCTCTGTCTTCAGTCACAAAAAGTGTCCACAGCTGTCATTTAATGAAGAAAGGAATCAATTCAGAGGGCTGAACTCTTCTAACAGGGCTATTAAAGTGATGGGGAAAAAGTTAATTAGCAGTGAAAACTGCTCACTGATTAGGAAAAGGGTTAGAATGAAAACCTGTAGCCACTGTGGCACTCTAGGCCTGGAGTTCGCCACCCCTGTCCTACTGCATAGCTCATCACTCAAACATAAATTACACAATAACATTATGATACATTCTTCCTTCAACAGTAATTCAGCCGGTGGAAGACTGGACGGTGTTAACGTTTGTAGATATTCTATGGGATATTGTAAGTTGATGTTTTCACCAACTGTTTCAGCATGGTCTATTGATATGCATTTAACCAATTTGCCAATTTGATCAAAAAAATTTATAAGAGCTGAGAGCTCAGGAACTGTGTCTGACAAAAGTATTCACATGAATGAGAGATGAGAGGACCGTGAGCATGGGCCGTTAACCTGAAATCGTTGAGAGGAGGACTGGACTTGAAAAATTCTCTTGGCAATAGTTTCGTCTCATCTCAAGGTTTTCTTTTATAAATAGAGATGTTGATTTTGATCACTGTCTTTAATTTTATTATTTGCGTAATTCCATTTTTGCCATATGTATTCATGTTCCTGTTCTCATTATGTTTGAATTCAGATCTGTGATATCACCAGAATTTCCTGTACAAATATGACAGCACGTGCTATGTCCACCATCCTTTGGTAGCTATTCCTTTCATCAGTTCTCTTTCGTGTTAGTAAACCTTTTTACCAAGTATATTCAAGTATTAGATTTCTCCGGCTTTGATTTCTATTCATGCCTCTTTGGTTTAGTTTGATTTATTGACTTCTTGGTTTTATTCTGTGACTTGTCCCTCGTTTATTTGGCTAATATATTGATGTTCTCCCAGTACTTCCTTCTTGCTCAAAATGATCCTCAGACACTTTAGAAGTGTCATTAACATTCACAATGCCTGCTTTGGAAGTTGAATGTAAAACATCTTGTAATAAATATGTGGAGCCTCAAGACAAATAAAGAAGTGAAAATTATGGAACTACCAAAAGCTCTAAAATATATTAATCCAGTGAAATTTACAGAAGAATTCCTTTCTAAAATCCTGGGTGATGACTTGTAAGTCATCTGCTGCTTCTTGGAAATTGACATTATCATAGCTTTATGGCTAGATTCTATAAACTCCACAGATAAAATAAATGTACTACTTCACATAGGCAGAAAAAGGAAATTTTGTTTGAAAACAGTTAAATCCATATATCTCTGGAATTCCTTGCTACAATCTTCTGGAAAGTGGGCTGCATTTTATAGCATTAAGAAACTTTTGTTTAAAGGTGACATGGACCTGCTTTTTTCATCAGACCTATAGTGCATCCTAGCAGGGCTGGTTCTTAGGCATGGGCGAGCAGGGCAGTCGCCCGGGGCCCTGAGACAAAAGGGGCCCCATCATTCAAGGTTTTTTTTTTTTTTAAGATTGACGCAAGCTACGTATCTGTACTATGAAGTTTAATGCTAAGCTTACTGTCCTTTCCCGGGGCAGGGACGCTGCAACAGGGAACTGGGGCTTGGGGCGTTCGCTATAGCCAGGGCCCTGCGCAGGCACAGGCGGATACCTGTTACGACACGCCCCCACAAAAGTCAATAAATAGAGTGCTCTCATCGGAAAAGACCATTCCATTCCAGACCACAGTTGCATCATGAGCATGGGCGAGGACTTCTTCCCGTGTTTTTCTGTCGCGTATAATGCTTTCTTCCCTTTTTCACCTTGGCATTGGCCTTATCGTACTCCGCTCGTAACTGCGTTTTATTCACGTTAGCAGTTTCGCACATACCATATTAATATGAAACACAGTTATCCATCCGGTGCTGCTAAACGAAAGAAAAAGGCAGACGATGTAGCCTTTATTGAGACACAAAAAGGAGCTTTGCTGAAATTTGTTGTGGCCGAAAAGGTGCATTCTCCTACTGATTCCTTTCAAAACCGACCAGCAGTAAGCAACGAGCAACATTCACATCACATTCCACAAGAAAATGAGCAGCCAGATGATGATGTTCAGCCAGCAGTTGCTGAAAGTGAAAATGACGACACAATGATTGAAAATGATGATGCAGTCATTGAAAATGATGTTTGCTGTGTTGACTGGAACGATCCAAGCATGTGGCCCTCATCCCTCACTGATTCAGAGCAAACCTTCTTGGTCAAAAAGGGTCCTTTTAGAGATGTTCTTGCAAAACATGCAGCAAACGAAGAAAGTCGTCATTTTTGTAACAGTTTGTACTCAAGAAAACTAAAGAATGGGGAAGTTGCAGATCGTACATGGTTCAGTACAAAAATTCATTATTTTGTCTTTGTTGCAAACTTTTCTCCGACACCAAAATTAAGTTGACTAGTACCGATGGAAATAGTGACTGGAAACATATGCATAATTTTCTCTCCATGCATGAATCTTCTACAAAACACATGATTGCTATTAAGTCTTGGTATGAAGTTGCGGTCAGGCTGAACAAAGGAGAAACAATTGATAAGCAAAGTCAGCAGATAATGGAGCAGGAGTGTGAGCATTGGAACAACGTACTACAAAGAATCCTTTCCATTGTGCAGTTTCTTGTGGAAGGAAACATGGCGTTTCGCGGCACAAGCAATCGCATATGGGAGCATAACAATGGTAATTTTTTAGGCCTTGTTGAGTTACTAGCGCGATTCAATCCATGCTTAAAAGAGCACTTACGCCTGATCAAAAATTCTGAGATATATGACCACTATCTGGGTAACTTAAAAGAGCACTTACACCGGATCAAAAAAAAAAAAAAAAAAAAAAATTCTGAGATATACGACCACTATCTGGGTAACCCCCTCCTTTAACCGCCACCTTATCGTGGTGGAGGGGTTTGTGTGTCCCAATGATCCTAGGAGCTCTGTTGTCCGGGGCTTTATGCCCCTGGTAGGGCCACCCAAGGCAAACTGGTCCTAGGTGAGGGATGAGACAAAGAGCAGTTAAACAAACCTCCTATGATGAATGAAAACTTTGGACGGCGTTTTCCCTTGCCTGGACGCGGGTCACGAGGGCCCCCCTCTGGAGCCAGGCCTGGAGGTGGGGCTCGATGGCGAGCGCCTGGTGGCCGGGCCTGCACCCATGGGGCTTGGCCGGGCACAGCCCGAAGAGGCAATGTGGGTCCCCCTTCCCATGGGCTTACCACCTATGGGAGGGGCCAAGGAGGTCGGGTGCAGTGTGAGTTAGGTGGTGGCCAAAGGCGGGGACCTTGGCGGTCCGATCCTCGGCTACAGAAGCTGGCTCTTGGGACGTGGAATGTCACCTCTCTGAAGGGGAAGGAGCCTGAGCTAGTGCGCGAGGTTGAGAGGTTCCAGCTAGACTCACCTTGACGCACAGCTTGGACTCTGGAACCAATCTCCTTGAGAGGGGCTGGACTCTCTACCACTCTGGAGTTGCCCCCGGTGAGAGGCGCCGAGCGGGTGTGGGTATACTTATTGCCCCCCGACTTGGAGCCTGTTCATTGGGCTTTACCCCGGTGGACAAGAGGGTAGCTTCCCTCCGCCTTCGAGTGGGGGGACGGGTCCTAACTGTTGTTTGTGTGTATGCACCGAACCGCAGTTCAGAGTACCCACCCTTTTTGGAGTCCCTGGAGGGAGTGCTAGAGGGCATACCTTCTGGGGACTCCCTTGTTCTGCTGAGAGACCTCAATGCTCACGTTGGCAATGACAGTGAGACCTGGAAGGGCGTGATTGAGAGGAATGGCCCCCCCCGATCTGAACCAGAGTGGTGTTTTGTTATTGGACTTCTGTGCTCGTCACGGATTGTCCATAACGAACACCATGTTCAAGCATAGGGGTGTTCATATGTGCACTTGGCACCAGGACACCCTAGGCCTCAGTTCGATGATCGAATTTGTGGTCGTGTCATCGGACTTGCGGCCACATGTCTTGGACACTCGGGTGAAGAGAGGGGCGGAGCTGTCAACTGATCACCACCTGGTGGTGAGTTGGCTTCGATGGTGGGGGAGGATGCCGGTCAGGCCTGGTAGGCCTAAACGTGTTGTGAGGGTCTGCTGGGAATGTCTGGCAGAGCCCCCTGTCAGAAGTAGCTTCAACTCCCACCTCCGGCAGAACTTCGACCACATCCCGTGGGAGGTGGGGGACATTGAGTCCGAATGGGCCATGTTCCGTGCCTCTATTGTTGAGGCAGCTGACCGGAGCTGTGGCCGTAAGGTGGTCGGTGCCTGTCGTGGCGGCAATCCCCGAACCCATTGGTGGACACCAGCGGTGAGGGATGCCGTCAAGCTGAAGAAGGAGTCCTACAGGACCCTTTTGTCCTGTGGGACTCTGGAGGCAGCTGATAGGTACCAGTAGGCCAAGCGGAATGCGGCTTTGGTGGTTGCTGAGGCAAAAACTCGGGCATGGGAGGAGTTTGGGGAGGCCATGGAGAACGACTTTCGGACGGCTTCGAGGAGATTCTGGTCCACCATCCGGCGTCTCAGGAAGGGGAAGCAGTGCAGTGTCAACACTGTATATGGTGGGGATGGTGCGCTGCTGACCTCGACTCGGGACGTTGTGGGTCGGTGGGGGGAGTACTTCGAAGACCTCCTCAATCCAACTAACATGCCTTCCAATGAGGAAGCAGAGCCTGGGGACTCGGAGGTGGGCTCCCCGATCTCTGGGACTGAGGTCACCGAGGTGGTCAAAAAACTCCTTGGTGGCAGGGCCCCGGGGGTGGATGAGATACGCCCGGAGTTCCTTAAGGCTCTGGATGTTGTAGGACCGTCTTGGTTGACACGCCTCTGCAACATTGCATGGACATCAGGGGACCAAAGGGTGTGTTCCAACTACAGAGGGATCACACTCCTCAGCCTCCCTGGAAAAGTCTATTCAGGGGTCCTGGAGAGGAGGGTTCGTCAGATAGTCGAGCCTCGGATTCAGGAGGAACAGTGTGGTTTTCGTCCTGGTCGCGGAACAGTGGACCAGCTCTACACCCTTAGCAGGGTCCTGGAGGGTGCATGGGAGTTTGCCCAACCAGTCTACATGTGTTTTGTGGACTTGGAAAAGGCATTCGACCGTGTCCCTTGGGGAATTCTGTGGGGGATACTCCGAGAGTATGGGGTACCGGACCCCCTGATAAGGGCTGTTCGGTCCCTGTACGATCAGTGCCAGAGCTTGGTCTGCATTACCGGCAGGAAGTCGAAACCTGTTTCCAGTGAGAGTTGGACTCCGCCAGGGCTGCCCTTTGTCACTGATTCTGTTCATAACTTTTATGGACAGAATTTCTAGGCACAGCCAGAGCGTTGAGGGGGTCCGGTTTGGTGGACTCAGGATTGGGTCACTGCTTTTTGCAGATGATGTTGTCCTGTTTGCTTCATCAGGCCGTGATCTTCAGCTCTGTCTGGATCGATTCGCAGCCGAGTGTGAAGCGGCTGGGATGGGAATCAGCACCTCCAAATCCGAGTCCTCAGCCGGAAAAGGGTGGAGTGCCCTCTCAGGGTTGGTAGCGAGATCCTGCCCCAAGTGGAGGAGTTCAAGTATCTCGGGGACTTGTTCACGAGTGAGGGAAGAATGGAGTGGGCTCTGCATCGGTCTGTCGTGGTGAAAAAGGAGGTGAGCCACAAGGCGAAGCTCTCAATTTACCAGTCGATCTATGTTCCTACCCTCACCTATGGTCATAAGCTATGGGTAGTGACCGAAAGAACGAGATCGCGAATACAAGCGGCTGAAATGAGTTTCCTCCGCAGGGTGTCTGGGCTTTCCCTTAAAGATAGGGTGAGAAGCTCAGTCATCCGGGAGGAGCTACAGAGTAGAGCCGCTGCTCCTCCGCATTGAGAGGAGTCAGATGAGGTGGCTCGGGCATCTGATCAGTATGCCTCCTGGATGCCTCCCTGGTGAGGTGTTCCGGGCACGTCTAACCGGGAGGAGGCTCTGGGGAAGACCCAGGACACGCTGGAGGGACTATGTCTCTCGGCTGGCCTGGGAACGCCTCGGGATTCTCCCGGAAGAGCTAGAAGAAGTGGCCGGGGAGAGGGTAGTCTGGGCATCTCTGCTCAAGCAGCTGCCCACACGACCCAACCTCGGATAAGCGGAAGAGGATGGATGGATGCATGGATATCTGGGTAACCATATCCAAAATGAGCTTATTCATATAATGGGAAATGCTGCTTTGAAAAAAATCGTGGCAGATGTGCAAAGTGCAAAATATTTCTCGATAATTCTTGACTGTACTCAAAACGCCGGTCATCAAGAACAGATGACAATGATAATCAGAACCATTAATGTAAGAGTCACACCTGTGGAAATTCAGGAACGTTTTGTCGGGTTTTTGCCCATGGAAAGCAGCACGGGTCAAAGTCTTGCCGAAGCGTGTCTAACTAAACTCGAGGAATTGGAGCTGTGTCTGCAAAATTGCAGGAGCCAAGGGTATGACAATGGCTCCAATATGAAAGGCCGGAATAGCGGAGTTCAGAAATGCTTGCTAGATCTAAATCCGAAGGCATTTTACGTCCCATGTGGTTGCCACAGTTTAAATCTTGTTCTTTGTGACATGGCAAAATCATCAAAAAGGCATAGTTTATTCACGGGTCTGTCCAGTGTGCTGGTTTTGGTTTGCAGACAAACTCTTCTGACTGCACCGTTAGCATCTGGCATTGTCTTGATGACTCGACCCATTACCCAGGAATTGCGAGGTGTAGCTTTATCTACAATTAAAACAATGTGCCCTGGTTCAAAATTTCTTCTTGGTGCAAGCCATTTTTGACATTCTTGAAGTATTGGCAAATATTCTTTAGTCCATCTTTTCCAAAACAAATCAGCCATGTATTGAATTTGTTTCCAGCGTCTTCTTGGGTATGGTTCATTTTCTGAAACGAGTTCAGGTGGCATTTTAGGTCATGTCTTCATTAAGAGCAAATGATTGGGTGTGAGTGGTTCTAAATCATTGGGATCATCTGATGTCTTTGTAAGGGGTCTGTTTTTGAGTATTGATTCCACTCTACACATCATTGTATGAAGATTGTCATCATCGAGTGTTTGTTGATTTAGTGTTGAATTTAGGATCTTTCTTATGCTTCTGATTTGTCTTTCCCACACTCCACCTTGATGGGAGGCTGATGGTGGATTGAAAATCCATTTGATTTCTTCCTGCATCATAGCATTCCCGATTTTAAAATTTTTTATAATAAGTTTTTAATAGCTTCTCGTAACTCTCTTTCTGCTCCAACGAAATTTGTTCCATTGTCTGAGCGCATGATTTTAACTTGTCCTCTTCTACTCGTAAATCGGAGTATGGCCTTGATACAAGAATCAGTGTCTAGGCTATGTGCAATCTCTATGTGCACAGCTCTGGTTGTTAAACAAGTGAAGATTACTCTGTACCTCTTGACTAGACTTCGTCCTCTTTTGACTAGAAAGGGGCCAAAATAATCAACTCCAACATTAGTGAATGGTGGTTGATTGGGTGCTAGGCGATCTTCTGGCAGATCAGCCATTTTTTGCTCACCTACTTTTGCATTGTATCTTCTGAACGTTGTGCACTTTGAAATTATTTTTCTGATAGCTGAGTTTGCTTGAGGTATCCAGTATTTCTGGTGTAACTGTGCGAGCACGTACTTGTGCCCACAATGTCCAATTTGTTTATAAATGTGCTGCAATATGAGAGAAGCAACATGAGAATGCTTGTGAAGAATTACAGGATGCTTAGCTTCTTCGGGCATTGCAGCTTTGCAGAGTCTTCCTCCAACTCTCAGTATTCCATCTTGTATGATCGGGTCAAGTTTATAGATTTGACTGTTCTTTTTAACACAAGTCTTTTTCTTTAAATCCTTTAATTCTTCTGGAAATTCTTGCTGTTGACTGAGGCGGATAAGCTCTGTTTCAGCTTTAACTAAATCCTCTAGAGAAATTGGACTTGTTTTTAAAGTCAGTTTATACCTTTTCATGTGCTTTGTGATGAGTGATTTTTGTTCTTCTGGATTACTTTTAGTCTGACTGACTTCTAGTTGAAATGTTTTTCTTTCATTTCTTAAGTTCAGCATTAAGTCTTTAAACTTGAGGAACCAAGCCACTGCTTTCTTCAAGCGATGCCAATCTGAAAAGTAGGTGATTAGTTTGTGAATGGGTTCGGTTGCTTCCTCTATTCTTGTCATATTAATTGCACAAGTTTTAACTTCTGGATCATCTTCAATGAGTAAATCGTTCGGTTGATCTGGTCTTTTTGGCCACTCTCGTTCGTGCTTCAATAAGAAACTTGGACCTTGTGACCATGTGGTGCTTTTGAGAAAGTTTTCTATGCTTAGCCCTCTGGATGCTTGATCAGCCGGGTTAAGGGCAGATATGACATACCTCCACTGTGAAGGCTGTGAATGATCTTTGATCACGGAGATTCTGTTGGCAACAAAGGTCTTGAATCGAGTGCTTTCATTTGAAATGTATTTTAGCACCGTGGTGCTGTCAGTCCAAAATGCAGATTCTTCTAAGGGCATTTGAAGCTCACCTTTAAGCATTTTGTCCATTTTAACTGCCACAATGGCTGCTGTCAGCTCCAGTCTTGGAATCGTGACCTGTTTCAATCGTGCAACTCTTGACTTGCCCATCAGGAATGAACAATGCTCTTTGCCCTCTTCGTTGGTTGAGACAAGGTAAGAGACAGTGCCATATTCATCTTCACTAGCATCTGCAAAATGGTGCATTTGTGCTGTCTTTATGGTTCCAAACCTGGTAGGTTTGAAGCATCTGTTCACTTTATAGTCTGTAAGTAACTGCAAATCATCCACCCATTTTTTCCATTTCTGAATGTGTTTGACTTCTACTTCTTCATCCCACCCAAATTTCTCTTTGCATAAGTCTCTTAGAATAAGTTTTGCTGGCAGTAGGGCAGGCACTAGAAAACCAAGTGGATCATAAACTGAGCTAACAACAGACAGAATACCACACCTTGTAGCAGGCTTGTTTTGTAGCTTAATCTGAAATTTGAAACTGTCCGTTTCTGTGCACCACTGGACACCAAGGGCACGCTCTGTGGGAAAGAGACTGTGGCTCAAATCTAAGTCATTTTGTTCATGAGCTCTGTCTTTTTCAGGTATAGACAATAAAACTTTTCTGTTGTTACTCACCCACTTAGTCAAATGAAATCCCCCTTTTAGGCATAGAGTTTGGAGGTCCTTTGCCAGCTTTATTGCTTGTTCTTCTGTTGTCACTGACCTTAAACAGTCATCCACGTAGAAGTTATTGAGAACGGTGTTAACAGCTTCCTCAGGAAATGTATCACTGGCATCTTCGGCTGTTCTACGCAAAGCATAAGAAGCACAACTGGGTGAAGAAGTAGCACCAAAAAGATGTACTGTCATTTTGAATTCTTCAAGGTCTTTACTAAGATTACCTTCAGGCCACCATAAAAAACGTAAAAGATCAGTGTCTTTATCTGGTACTTTAACTTGGTAGAACATTGACTTAATGTCTGCCATTAATGCTACTGGCTCCTTTCTGAATCTTGTAAGGACGCCAATGAGTGTGTTAGTTAGGTCGGGGCCTTTTAATAATTGCTCATTAAGTGAGATCCCCTGATAGGTGGCTGTGCAGTCAAAGACCACTCGAATTTTATTTTTCTTTGGATGATACACACCGTGATGTGGGATGTACCACACTCTGCCTTCATTGCAATTTAGGCTTTCTTTGGGTACCTTGACAGCGTAACCCTTGTCTATAATGTCTTTCATGAAGACTTTATAGTCTCCGTGGAAACTTGAATTTTTGCTCAGTTTTCTTCTGAGTCCAATAGCACGTTGTTCAGCAATACAGCGATTGTTTGGCATTTTCAGTGTTTCATCCTTCAAAGGCAAATTTAAACAATAGTGGCCACCTACCAGTCTTGCAGATTCTGAGGCTATGTGCATGAACTTGATGTCCTCCTGTGACATCTCCTCCTTTTCTTCACAGTTGCGTTCTGGAAAATCTGTGTTATACTGTTGCAGCAACATATCCTCAATCTCTGTTATTGACACACGATTGATTGAATGTTTGGGCATCTTGCCACTTTGTTTTGTGAGGTCATCAATCTCTTTGTATGGTCCACCAACTACCCATCCAAGTGCAGTCTTCATAGCATAGGGTCCACCTCCTTGGCTAGGTATGGTTCGTAACTCCTTGAAGATTTCTGGGTAGTTGATTCCTATTAAAAGATCAACTTCTGAGTCAATATGATTTAGACGTACCTCTTTAAGATATGCCCACTTATCGATATCTTCTTGTCCACTGGAATGGAGACCTGTGTAAAGACCTTTGGCAAATCAATATATTCATCATCATTGAGACCACAGACTTGTAAATCTGATAAAACAGAACATTGGGTTAATATTTTTGAATCATCATCATAGTTATTCATAGTTTTGAGAAATACTTGTGTACTTCTCCCTTGAAGGTTTAATTGTCTCTGGAGCCTTTCAGTGCAAATTGTTACTGTACTGCCGTGGTCTATAAAGGCATATGTTTCTACATACCTTTCGCCTTTCTTAGATTTTACCTTAACAGGAACTACTTGTAGTGCACATTCTTCTCCGGCCCCAGTAAAGGCACAAGCTCCAGTCTCTGTTTCCTTTTCAGTAGGTGGTTACCACATTGGCTGCAGCTTTAGATGTTGCTCCACTGTCTTTTTTGATGTGCAGGATGTCTGGGTGCTGAAAAGAGCATGTCTGACATTTCATTCTTTCTTTACAGTTCTTACCAAGGTGCCCCTGTTTGAGACAGCGAAAACATAAACCTTTAGAGTTTAAAAAGTCAATTCTTTCTTTATGTGGCAGTTCTTTGATTTTACTACATTCAGCAAGATTATGCTGGCCATTGCGGAATACACAAGGCTTTTTAAATGCACATGTATCATTAGCAGACTTTTTGACAGAGATTTCTTGAGTTCTCTTTTCGGCAGTATCAGTTATACTTGTAATGTAGATACTTCCTGATTTCTGACCATACTTAAGAGGGGACCTAACATTGTCAGTCTTTTCCTTTTTCTCTTTGCTGCTGTAAATATGACGCATAAATATCTTAGCCTGTTTATGTAAAAAAAATAGTTAAATCGTGAATTTCTATCTCTCTTTTTTCTTCTTCTTCAATTTCATAAGCTATGTCCCCCCACTTATTTTGTAGAGAATATGGGAGCTTTGAAAGTATAGTACAGATATTTTCATTGCTATTAAATGCTGCTTGATTTTTAGTTTTAGTCATGGAGTCCATACAGTTATCGAGAAAGGTTGCATAGTCTCTCAAGTCCTCCCCATCCTTTTGTTTTATTTGAGGCCACTTCAATGCTTTACTTATGTATGCGTCTACTACAAACGCTTGGTTGCCATAGTAACTTTCAAGCTGTTTTCTAGTCTTTTTATAACCTTCATCTGGTGGCAATAGTGTACAACCATTAATCATTTCTTGAGCTGATCCTCTTGTCTATTGATTAAAATAATCTAATTTATCTTGTGGGTCTGCTAGTACGTCACCTATAGCATGATCGATGTCTCTGATAAATTTTGCATAAGTCTTTGGGTCACCTGAAAATAAAGGGACCTGTCTGTGTCGTACTTCAACACACTGAGCTGGAGGTGGTGGTATTAGTAGCTGTGTTTTGTTGAGTTAACGATTTAGCCATTTTAATGATTGCTTTCTGATATTCAGCTTGATTCTGTATGAGCGCGTCAACAAGATCTTGTTTGTAAGTCTGCGAACGGGCCCCTGAGGTAATTACTGGTCGTTCCTGCCTTTCCAACTCGAGTTCATCTAACCTTTGTAGGATTCTATCAAGTTCTATGTGTTCAAGTGTGACTGTCGATGAGGGTGATAATGATGCTGCAGCGCTTTTCTTGACTAAAGAGTCACATTTAATATCCAAAGCGTGCTTTAACTGAAGAGAAGCCTTTCGCACTTTTGACTTTGAGCGATTCCTTTCTTGTAATTGCATCTCTTCGAATTGATTAACTAGCTGTTCGTCGGGTGTGTGTGTTAACAGTCTATTTGCATCTTTCAGCCATAGCGTTGTAACATTAATAAATTCGTTCCAATTCTTAGAGCTTTCAGCGAATGTCGTTTTCTGTTTCTTAATCGCGCCTTCTTTACTCAGTGCTGATATTAGCCTTTGATGCAACTCTTCTATCTCACTGTGCGTCTCGCAAAAATTTTCAAGTCTTTCTGCTACTTCTGAATGATTTTCTGGAGTATCTTTAAGACTTTCTATTTCAGCTATAAGCACAGAAAGTTTATCCTTTCTTCTACTTATATGATCTTTAAGATCTCCAATTACATTCTCTGGCTTCGAGTCTGTACTCAAATCACTACTAACTTCACTTGAGTTATGCTTAGACATTGCCATGACAACAGTTCGAATGACTGACAGCTGGTTCTCCTGACGACAACAAACGTCACAATCGGAACTTTCCAACAAAGCAGATACTTCCTTATAGCGAGGCTTCAAAGACTCAGACAAAAACACAAGCGATAATCCACAATGTCTTTTATAATTTCACAGTCTCTTAAAATCTTCTCAAGTTCAGGTACGGCGACCTTGCTTTCATTTACGATAATATAGAGTACCTCAGAATGACTCAGTTCTTTTTCTTTCGTTGACGAGTTCTGTAGCAGAGGCATCCTCAGTTCTCAGATGGTAGATTCCAGTTTCAGGGCCTTCAGATGGCAAGTTTTCTGACGAAAATGTAGCTGTGTTTTCCCAAAGTATTCAAAGCTCAGCAGCTCTAACTTAAAAAATGGGATTCAACAAAGGCCTGACACGCAGAAATGATTCCACAGACAAAATATCTTCATTTTTTAAAGTTTAGTTAAGTTTCAAAGTAAAACAGAAAAAAGAAAATTAAAATAGCAAAAAAATGGAAAAAGTTATAATAAGAAAAGTTCAGTTCTAAGCTTAATCTTGTTACATCTTAAATCGTTACTAATCACTTATAATTTCTGAACCATTTCAAAGCATTTCCGAACCATTTCAAAGCGGTCAGAAAACTGTATGCTTATCCCATTTCTAAGTTGAAAAAGGGTCTTTCAAGTCCCTGTTTACAGGGACCTCTTCTAAACACAACAGAGTCAAATATCACACTGTTTCTCAGTTATAGCAAAAAGGTTCTATCTCTTACTAACTTATAGGGGGGAAAGACTATACCATTGACTATGACTATGGAAGAGATTATATTCTTATTCAAATTAAGCAAACATTAATATGAGTTTAACTCAAAACTTTAACCTTCTAAGATTGGCTCTTACAACGGCCATGACGCGTTTTGGTATATTACACCAGATTTACACACTTTTTTGGTGCTTACACACAGTGGTGGCAAATTCTGAGAAATCACGTAACAAGTTTTGCCGTAAAGCCCATCTCGAACACTTGCTGGGAGTGTTGTGTAGATTCGGTTAAGGCTGTGTGATTCTAAGTTGCATCAATTTATGATGCATTGTTAGACATTTCTGAAAGCTCAAACGACCCAAAGGCTAGAACTGAAGCAACCGCGTTAGCCAAACAACTAAAAAGTTACCCATTCTTGGTATCACTCGTTATCTGGTACGATCTTTCGTCACAGATCAACATGGTAAGCAAAATACTGCAAACAAAGGACATGCAGTTTGACGTTGCTTTGAAGAGCATTGAAAAGACACTTGACTTTTTGAAATCCTACAAGGAAACTGGGTTTGCTGGCGCTCAGGTTACAGCTAAAGAATTAGCTGAAGAATTGGAAATGAATCCACAAGAAATTAGCTTTCCTGCACCAGAAAGCTTGTGCAGAAGAAGAGTGCGCAGACAATTTGAGTCAAATTTTGACTACGAAGCGCAAGATCAACCAATACTTGATCCAAAGGATAAATATCGCATTGAGTTTTTCAATGTATTGCTTTACCAAGCGTTATCGTCAATGACGGAGTGCTTTGACCAAATGAAAGGTCATTATGATTACTTTGGTTTTCTTTATAATTATGAGAGAATAAAATGTCTAAGTGATGCGGATTTGATTACATCCTGTCAGGATCTCAATGCAATATTAACAGATGAAACGACTGGTTCCGATATTGATGCTCAGGACTTGTTCTCTGAATTGCGTATTTTGGCAAATCTGGTGCCTCCTAATGCTTCTGCTCTTGAAACATTGCAGTTTATATACCAGAACAGCTTGCAAGATTCTGTTCCAAACGTCACAATAGCGCTACGTATTGCCTTGACCATACCAGTTACTGTCACTGCTGGGGAACGCAGTTTTTCTAAGCTAAAGAAAATCAAGAATTACCTCAGGACAACCATGTTACAAGAATGATTGAATGCTTTAGCATTAATGTCCATTGAGTGAGACGTTGTCCAATTGCTTGATTACTTGGCATTAATGAAAGATTTTGCAAGTGTTAAAGCGTGAAAAGTTGATTTCGTTTCTTGAGCTTTATTCTGGAATGTTCTTTAGCCCAAGTTTTAATTTGGTAGAAAAAAATGGAAAACGGTATAAAAAACACACTTTTTAATTGTGACAAAAAATAAATAAAATGCTCCAAAATTTATAAAAATATGCACCAGTGCACTGCACATTTTGCACACGCTGGGCTTAGCTACATACCTCCATGCAGTTCCCAGTGGAAACAGGTCAAAACTGGCTAAACTGTAGCTAATACTACATGTATTAGGACCCCACAGTCTAATTATGCCCAGGGCCCCCAACGTCCTAAGAACGGCCCTGATCCTAGCGGCATCCAACTCCAACAAAAATACAGTATATACACTAGCCTTCAAAACTTCATCCAGGAAATATATACCCCATATGGTAGTCAGAGTCCTCCCCTCTGCAACCTTCAGATGCACAGAGGCACCCCTCTCATTCTCCAGGAACAACTCCAACATGGCATTGAGCAACCAGGGGTTCAATAAGAAGCACACTCCCGCTTGACGCATTTCCCCCGGGCAACTCTGAAGAAAAGGAGAGTCCAGCCTCTTTCAAGAGGTTTGGTTCCTGTAGAAAGGGAGTGGGTGGACATAAGCCCAGATATATCTAGCTGGTTACACTCCGCATCATCCACCAACTCTGGCTCCTTTCTCCTAGGAGAGATGAAGTTTCGCAACTCAAAAGTTAGTTTACGTGTTTTGGTTCAAGTCAATCAAGACCTCTGCCTTCAACTGCCACCTAGATCACATCGTACCCATGGTGTACTCATTTTATATTTGTGAATCTAACTAATTAGGGACTGTGAATCATTCTTTGTCTGACCCCTCACCTGGGACTAACTAATATAGCAACACAAACCTCTCTCTCATGATAACGTAGAAATAAGAAAGATTTGCAGTTAAAATAATTCTTTTGTGAGAAAAGTTATTAGTGGTAAACAAAACTGACTGGCTTTACTGGAGGTAATAGCTTTTGGTACACTAATTGTTGGTGATAAACATAAAAGAAAACCTAAAGAATCTTACCCACCTTTCATTTTTGCAGTTTGGCATTTTATTATTTATTTTATTAATGAACCAATTCACTTATAATATAGAACAGCTCCCAAAACAAGAGCTCCAAAAACAAAAAGTAAATGATACATTTGTTCAGGTAATTTACATAAATATCTTTTTTCATCCTTTCTTCCTGCCTTACTCCTTCCTCACCATCCCTTCCAACTTTTCTCAGACCTAAAGACACAAAAAGTAAAAAGAAAACAGACAGCTAGGTAGGTTGCTTTTTCTTCCTAGGGTGGAACAGAAGATTGATCTCACAGAATCAGAGATGTTCCCAGAAAGAAGTACAGTGGAACCTCGGGTCACATACGTCTTGGACCACGTACAAATCGGGTTACGACCAAAAAGTTCGCAAACTTTTGCATCTGTTCACGACCACACACTCACACACTCAGGTGACGAACAAGCCAGTTTCCCTTCCGGTATGTACGCGCTGATGATTTCCACACGTGTTCAGTTTCTCCCTGTGCATTCTCTGTGCAGCGAGCAAGATAGCGCGTGAACACAAGCGAGAGAGAGAGGGTGTGAGAACGCAAGCGAGCGAGAGAGAGTGCGAGTGAGCGAGAGAGACAGCGTGAGCGAGCGAGCGAGAGAGAGAGCCCAAGCAGGGGTGTTTTGGCCGACACTTGGTGGGGGAGAAGGAAGCGGTCGCTCCAGCTGAGCGATCAAGGAGCTGGAGTGACCAGAAGTAGTAAATAAACGTTACTTTACTATTACACTGTTCATTCTATGGTATAATTAACTATTTTTGTGCTTAAAAATCTTTAAAAAAATATATATTTCCATACAACTCATACGGTTCGGAACAGATTAATTGTATTTACATACAATCCTATGGGGGAAATTACTTCAGGTCACAACCAAATCGGGTTGTGACCAGAGTTTTGGAACGAATTACGGTCGTGACCCAAGGTTCCACTGTATTTTATCTCGCAGGGCAGGAGTCGAGAGGAGTCGCAGCGCACGGCTTGATGGCAACTCCGGTTTGTACTGGGAACTGAGAAGAACGGCTGCGAGGGCTCTGAGGGCAGATAAGGAGGCATTTGTGAGAGGAATCTGTGAGCAAGTGACACACTTCTGCTTACAGTGGAATTGAAGCACTACGCAGATCTGAACAGATTAACAGATCTGAATCTGTTCCTTGGAGAGTTGCAGTCAGGGCGGCTGATAGAATGGTCTTTATGGATGACATCGCAGTTGTGACCCGCTGGACTGGCTACTTTGAGCAGCTGTAAAAAGCTGATCCTTCGGCTAGGATGTTGGATATCTCTGGGTCCATGGTTCTTGAGGCTGATCCTCACTGAGATTGCCCAGGTGGTGAACCAGGTGAGGATAGGGTAGGCTGCAGGGATCTGTGGTATTAGAACATTAGAAAAATCTAGACGAGAACAGGCCATTCAGCCCAACAAAGCTTGCTAGTCCTATCCATTTATTTCTTCCAAAAAACATCAGTTCAAGTTTTGAAAGTCCCTAAAGTCTTACTGTTTACCACACTACTTGGTAGCTTATTCCAAGTGTCTATCGTTCATTGTGTAAAGAAAAACTTCCTAATGTTTGTGCGAAATTTACCCATAACAAGTTTCCAACTGTGTCTCCATGTTCTTGATGAACTCATTTTAAAATAACAGTCTCGATCCAATGTACTAATTCCCTTCATAATTTTAAACATTTCAATCATGTCACCTCTTAATCTTCTTTTGCTTAAACTGTATAGGCTCAGCTCTTTTAATCTTTCCTCATAATTTAACCACTGTAGCCCTGGAATCAGCCTAGTTGCTCTTCTCTGGACATTTTCTAGTACTGCTATGTCCTTTTTAAAATAACAGAATACAAAAACATAGTCTGTCTTGAGAGGCGCTGTTATTTCTCTAGAATTATAAATAACAATGCTAGTAATCCCAGAGTCTTATTCTCTACAATTGATCGCCTGCTAAACCCAGGTCACTCAATGGAATGCCTCCAAAAACTTCCAGTGAAATTTGTGAGGCTTTTGCTGTATTTTTAATCAAAAAATGAATGATATTAGAAATAATATAGTACATCTCCCCAATACTGAACCTCTTAAACCCTGATACTCTATTTTAAACAAATTAAATTCTTTCACCAGGATAGATTTATATAAAATAATTTCTCATCTGAGACCCTCCACTTGCTTCCTTGACCCAATACCAACAAGTTTTTACAAAGAAGTATCGGGCATCCTAATTGCTAGTATTCTTGACATGCTGTAGTTAAACCCCTGCTCAAGAAAAATAATCTTGACTCCTCTGCTTTTGAAAATTTTAGACGTATTTCTAACCTGGCTTTCTTAAGTAAAATTCTAGAGACGACAGTCATTATGCAGCTTAATGATCACCTCAATAAACATGCTATTCTTGATAAGTTTCAGTCAGGTTTCAGAACAAATCACAGTACAGAAACTGCACTCGTTAAAGTAGTAAATGACTTGCGGGTAAATGCAGACAGAGGCCGTTTATCTGTCCTTATCCTCTTAGATCTGAGTGCCGCATTTGATACCATTGATCACAATATTCTTAGAAATCGCCTTAGTCAATGGGCGGGCCTGTCTGGCAATGTCTTAAATTGGTTTGAATCCTACCTGGCAGGTAGAACATTCTTTGTTAGTTGTGGTAATTATACTTCAAAGACACATGATATTCTATATGGTGTTCCACAAGGCTCTATCCTGGGTCTACTGGTCTTTTCGATTTACATGCTTCCGTTAGGTCAGATTATCTCGGGGCATAACATGAGCTACCATAGCTATGCTGATAACACACAACTGTATTTATCGATAGTGCCTGATGACCCTGACTCTCTTGATTCACTGACACAATGTGTTTCTGAATGGATGAGTAGTAATTTTCTCAAACTAAATAAAGAGAAAACAGAAATTTTAGTGATTGGCGAAAATGGATATAATGAGGTCATTAGAAATAAACTTGATGCATTAGGATTAAAAGTCAAGACGGAGGTAAAGAATTTAGGGGTAACTATTGACTCTGACCTGAACTTGAAATCACATATCAATCAGATAACTAGGGTAGCATTTTTCCACGTAAGAAATATAGCAAATGTTAGACCTCTTATAACATTGCAAGATGCTGAGAAATTAGTTCAAGCTTTTGTTTTCAGTTGACTAGATTACTGTAACACACTTCTCTCGGGACTATCCAAAAGAGACATCAATCGATTGCAACGAGTGCAGAATGCAGCTGCTAGAATCTTAACTAGGAAAAGAAAATCTCCAGTTTTGATGTCACTACATTGGTTACCTGTGTCATTTAGAATTGACTTTAAAACCATGCTTATGATTTGAAAAGCCTTAAATAATCTCACTCCATCTTATATTTCGGAATGTCTTACACCTTACACACCAAATCATAACCTTAGATCTTCAAATGAGTGTTTCCTTAGAATTCCAAGAGCTAAACTTAAAAGAAGTGGTGAAGCGGCTTTCTGCTGTTATGCACCTAAAATCTGGAATAGCTTACCAATAGGAATTCGCCAGGCTAATATAGTGGAGCACTTTAAAAAACTGCTGAAAACACATTACTTTAACATGGCTTTCTTATAGCTTCATCTTAGTTTAATCTTGATGCTCTGTATTTTCAATTAATTATCATTATTATTCATGGTATTCATATTCAAAATCCATACTAACCCCTACTTTCTCTTGTTCTTTTTCCGGTTTCCTGTGGTGGCGATCTGTGCCACCACCACCTGATCAAAGCACCGTGATATCCCTACATTGATGGATTAAAGGCCAGAAGTCCACATGACCATCATCATAAAGTTCTTCCATGAGAACCCTGAATACAATGAGGACTGATTGAGGTCATTTATGTTAGGTAGGGGGCTGGACGGTCTCATGGCCTGGAACCCCTGCAGATTTTATTTTTTTCTGTCCTCCCTGGCCATCGGACCTTACTTTTATTCTATGTTAATTAGTGTTCCCTTATTTTAATTCTTATTTATTTTGTCTTTTTTCTGTTTTTTCATCATGTAAAGCACTTTGAGCTGCATTATTTGTATGAAAATGTGCTATATGAATAAATGTTGCTGTTGTTGTTTTGTAGCCTGGAGACCAAAACTGCACACAGTATTCTAGATGAGGCCTCACCAGTGCATTATAAAGCTTGAGCATAACCTCCTTGGACTTGTACTCCACACATCGTGCTATATAACCTAACATTCTGTTTGCCTTCTTAATGGCTTCTGAACACTGCTGGGAAGTCAACAGCTTAGAGTCCTCTATGACTCCTAAATCCTTCTCGCAAGGTGTACTCTCGACTTTCCGACTGCCCATTGTGTATTCAAACCTAACATTTTTCTTCCTATATGTAACTCTTTACATTTACTGACATTAAATTTCATCTGCCACAAATCTGCCCAAGCCTGTGCTGTCTAAGTCCTTCAGTAATGATATAACGGATTCCAAATAATCTGCTGATCCACCTATTTTGGTATCATCTGCAATCTTAACCATCTTGTTACTTATACTCCTATCTAAATCATTTATATATTAAACATAGCAGCGGCCCTAGCACTGACCCCGTGGAACACCACTCTTAATATCAGCCAATTCTGGTGCAGTTCCTCCCACAATCACCCTCGGCTTCCTGTGTCAGAGCCAATTCTGCACCCATCTACAAACATCACCCTGAACTCCCACTTCTTTTAGTTTGATGCCCAACCTCTCATGTGGCACCTTATCAAATGCTTTCTGAAAGTCAAGATAAATATTATAATTTGCTCCACTTTGATCATATTCTTTTGTTGCCTCCTTATAGAATTCCAGAATGTTAGTAAAACACGACCTCCCTCTTTTGAACCCATGCTGACTGTTCCTAATAACTCCTGTCCTTGACAGGTGTTGCTCAATCTTATCCTTAATAATTCATTCTATTAATTTTCCTTATGATGCATTTTAAGCTTGCTGGTCTATAGTTGCTTGGATCTGCCCTGTCACACTATTTATATAATGGGATGATATTTGCCATTTTCCAGTCCTTCGGAATCTCTTCAGTGCGCAGTGACTTCCAAAAGATATGTGTCAAGGGATTATATATGTACTCACTAGCCTCCTTAAGAACTTGAGAGTAAATATTATCTGGTCCTGGAGCCCCAGGTATAAACAGTGCGTATGCACAAAAATTTTGCGTACACGCATTTCCACTCTCACATCATGATTCTTAAAAACTAAACTTGGTGTAAAGCCACGCACATTTTCACGGCAGCTCAATCCCTTGCATACACAAATTCTCCGCTTGGTTTTGCAAACTGGTGGCACCCAGCATCAAAGCAGTGCTACTGTTCCTGTGTGGTTTCCCTTTATTTTTTAGATTCACATCCCTGACACAGCTTTATCAAATACCCTGAAATTAACCACATATTGTTTTTTAGTTCAAGGCATCTGATTGTAATCAACCTGTAACCATATACTGGTGCACCGAATGGCCCAACTATTCCAAATACCATAGCCACTATAGCATTGTTACTATAAGTGCACCACTGTATCCGAGTGTGGAATCACAGCTCTACAGCAGCTGATCAGAAATAGGATTATCGGGGTACAGCTTCTAGCCCACGCTGCCTCAGCCATGCGGACAGTCTATTTGAACTTCTCCCATTTGGCAAATGCTTCAGAGCCTTTCCTGTACAGACCTTGCGGTTCAGAAACAGTTTCATCCCAAGAGCTGTAAACGCACTCAATCTGTCCATTAAGTGCTCCTGGTAGAACTGTTTGTACCTATAAGTACAATTGCCTCACTGTAAACTTGCAATACAGTTGTAATATTGCACAACCTGAGCCACTTATGCTTTCATATTGTATATTTTTCACTGTTTTTAATCCTATTTTTATTGATATTGTTGTTGTTGTTATTTTACTATTTTAAAGGAAAAAAGGTTTATGGAGGATTTGCGTATTGAATCTCATTGTACCATACAATAACAATAAAGGAATTCAATTCAATTCAATAGAAGAGAGTGTATTTACAGATGATGACGACTGGCTTCTAACTTGATTTAGATTTCCTGGCGCTATCTTTGTGGAGCTCTTCATATCATTTTTAAGATGAAATGCAATAAAGTATATATATTACATTATACATTTACATTTTTAACTTCATTTAAATATTGTATACTAGCCAACCCGCGGCGTACCATACGCCGCATAATCAGGCCGCTTTTTTAATGATTTTTAAGCACAGGGAAAAAAATAACATTTGAAAAATCCGGAGGAGAGGGGAAGGACGCCCATCCGTCATTCTAGTCTGCTGATTTCTCGTTCAGTAACCTGTGAGTAGTGATGGGCGGGGTGAAGCCTCGCGAAGCATCAACACGTTTGAAGCAATTGTGTCGGAAATCGTATTGAAGCTTCGAAGCATTTGACACTCACCTTTCTCATGACACCTCCTGGCCATTTTCATTAACGTTACAGAAACTTATGATACACTTCAATGACGTCTGTTAAAAGTCGTATTGCTTTTATTTTTTCGTAGCTACAGACTGACAACGAAGAGAAGGGTTCGTCAGCAGCTTGTAGTGTGTGATGTCTAAAAAATATAAATATAACTAACACCGACAGGCAGAATACGATAGCAAGAGTTAAACAAAATAAGACGCCTCACCTTGTGCATTCCCGGCTCTTTCAATTAGTATTTACTTTTGCACTGTATCATTATAATCGCTCCTGTTATTAGTATTATAATTAACCCTGATCTTTTCTTGAGATCACATTTAATAGCCTTAAATGTTTTCTTTGGTCTGTATTAATTAAAACGGAGTAGACAGAAAATAAAGGTTTATCCCTGTACTTTGCCATGATATACGTAAGCACATTTGAGAAAGAAAATGTGAAATCCTTAAATCACAGATGTCATTATTCGATCAAGTATTAAAATCTGCAGTGCTTCGAAAGCTCGACACAGTGTCGAAACCTGAGTATCGAGCGGCCCATCACTACCTGTGAGTCACGTAGAGTTTTCATTGTTGTTTGCGATTCTGGCCGCTTTTCGCGTACTGAGTTGTTCCGGAGTCACAGTTGAGAAACAGTTTTTTAATGTCTTTTAAGCACAGGGGAAAAAATGAACATGTGGCCCGGTGCATTCTTTACCTGCCTTGTGGTGCTGTAGTAGTACGGCTGCTTTGCAGTAAGGAGACAGTGGAAGATTGTTGGTTTGCTTTCCGGTTCCTCCCTGTGTGGATAGCAAATTATCCGCGACAAACAAACTGTTTTACACGCTGCAAACCAATCCGCACCGCTTTTTCAATGTTTTTTAAGCAGAGGGAAAAAAATGAACATTTGCAAAATCCGTAACGCTGCTTTCAGTAAGTACAATGCACACGTGTTTAATTTGTCAGCCACTTTTTGCCAGCTGTCTTTTCTGGTTTGGGCCGCTTTTGCAGTGTTACCTCTTGTGTATATTATATCTTGAAATCCTTCGAGTTGCTAATTAACTAACTAACACCCACCCACTCAGCTTGTGTGAAAAAAATGCGCCCGTTCTTTCATCATTTTGTTGTAGCCTATCAAAGACTTGCTGATCATGTTTTGTAGACTCAATATATATTGGCTTTTCACTCAGCGCGAGGGCGCACATTCATCTCGGATTATTACATCTTGCTAGACTAATCTGCTACACGGCTGCGTTTGAAAAACCGACTTATCCCGGATGAGTTTCACCGGCATTAATGATTAGGAATCTGGTTGGAACAAAACCCTGCAGCCACAGGGGTTCACCAGGACCGAGTTTGGCAAACACTGCTGAACAGAGACGAAACCGACTCAGGTGAGGAGTGGGGGCGGGCAAAGTAGTTGCAGCTATTGATTATTCAGTGTTGTTTGCCTGGGTGTCTGATCTGCTCAACAGGATTATAAATAAAAGGAAAACAATGTGAAGGCAATGTCACAGGTGATCCTGTGGTATAGCGGGTCCACAGCTCCCCTTCAAAAGCCCATTTTTAAATAAATAATCATCGCACTCACAGTGTAGCGAGGGGCGTGGAAGTGTGGCTGAAACGGTTTCTGGGTAGACTTGTGCTTCGGGCATTTCTCCCCTGTGCAGTGTGTGAGCGAGTGAGGAGAGAGAGAGAAAGCCGGTACGTTAGAGTGAGCGAGAGCAGGCTCGAAGGCAATGTGTTCCTGTAGTATAGCAGGTCCATAGCTCACCTTCAAAAGGCCATTTTTAATCAGGCGACTGACAGTAGTGGAGTCAGGCACAGAGAAGGTCAGCTGCAGAGAGAGCTTCTCGACTGTTGCAGGGCCTGAAGCAGGTGAGATGCTAATGAAAAAGAGGCACAGGGCTTATTGGTTTTTAAAGACTGCTTCCTTCATTGTGTTTTAACTTCAGTTTTAAAGGATTGCGCGGCTCTCTCTTGCGCTGCCTGTGTGTGCCTCTGTCTCTCTGTGGTGCTGCCTCTGTGTGTGTGCGTGGCTCTCTCTCGCACGCTGCCTGTGTGTGCGCTTGTCTCTCTCTGGCGTTGCCTCTGTGTGTGTGTGTGTGGCTCTCTCTCGCGCGCTGCCTGTGTGTGCGCTTGTCTCTCTCTGGCGTTGCCTCTGTGTGTGTGCGCGACTGTCTCTCTCGCTGCCTGTGTATGCCTCTGTCTCTCTCTGGCGTTGCCTCTGTGTGTGTGTGTGTGTGTGCGTGTGTGTGTGTGTGTGTGTGTGCCTCTGTCTCTCTGGCGCTGCCTCTGTGTGTGCCTCTGTCGCTGCCTGTGTGTGCGCGCGGCTCTCTCTCTCATGCTGCCTGTGTGTGCCTCTGTCTCTTTCTGGCGCTGCCTCTGTGTGAACCAAGATTCCACTGAGGTTGACTAATGAAAAGTCAACGTGGCTCAGAGCTGCAAGTGGACTGTGGCACAGACAAACAGAAATGACGGCATGTTTTTCGAGGCGTCGTGTCCGAGTTGGTGGGCGTGGCTGTGATTTTTTCGTCGTATCCAATGGTCTAAGAGTTGGTGGGCGTGGCTCCTTCCTGCGTGCGCCATTGGCGTCTTACTTGTCGGCGGTTTAGTGAATCCACTTTCCATGGTTGGCTACTTGTCTTCTGGCTTAGTGAATTATATATATAGATTGTTAAGGATTAAATATGCGAGGACTCTGTGGCACCCTGTTCAGGGACTGTTCCTGCCTCTTGCTGTATGCTTGCTGAGGCTGGCGTGACCCTGGATGGATAGATGGATGGAATAATTAAAAATGTACTACGAAGATATTTCAGTGTTTCTTAAAAGTTTTGGAGAATCGGCATTTTAAGCTTACAGATGGCTTGATTTTTATTAAAGAGCTGATTGTGTGGCGATTGGTTATTTGGAGAAAGAAAAAGAAGGACGGGATTCTGAGGTTAGTATGTTTGAAAGACACAGTACTGCTGCAATAAATTATTTTATTGAAGGCTGCGCACAGTGCAGCAAGCATCTTGCGGGAAGTAGGAATAATCTCTGGAATTGGCACCAACTTATTGCTACCACTGCACCAACGTGCCTCAGTGTTTTATACTTGCTTTAATTCCAATCATCATGAAAATGATATCAAGTATACATCTTAGTATTTAAATTGTTCAGAGAGCTGTAACATCATGAATGTAATGTTTTCTCTGTCCTGTCGGCGTAAGAGAAAGTCTGTTTAAGAAGCACGTACTGATTCACACACTTAAAAATTCAAAGATCACATAGAATACGAAGCATTTAATGTGCTGCATTAGTTATCATGGGATTTGGGAAACTATTAAAACGATTTTAAGATGAAGTTTATGACGTTCTACTTTAATGACAAAAATAAACTGTGATTAAAATGGAAATTTCGACCTTTTTTCACACTGTGTCCCAGTTTTTCTTCTTTTCTCTGTACCCAAATATGCTTCCATATGACACTCAGACGGTGGGCTACGACCCACCTTTTCATGGTGACTTTGATATCTGACCACATCTTATTTAATTCGGTCACTGTGCGACCTTCTGAACTTGAACTTTCGAGTTTCTCCGCCACTCTGTCACTCGATCAACTTCCTTTTGTTGTTTATATCACTGCTTAAACCAACAAATTGTAAGTTTTTCCATGCCTCTACTTGGTATTCACTGAAATTCTTCTTTTTTCCCCATGCTTTTGCCATTGTCTATTCACATAACGCAAAACATAAGGGGCTATTTATATTGATTTGCTTATTGAAAGTGGTGTGATTCTGGGAGGAGTCAGGGTGGAGCAACAGGTGCATGTACGAGCGTTACTTTTCACGCTGACCGGGATTTATGGAGTGGAAGAACGTGGAAGTTGGCGTTCACACAGATTTATGCATCTGAATTTTTTGTGCGTACGCACATTTCCACTTTTGTTCTGTACGCCATGTTTTAGTGTGACCTCTATGCACACCGTTTTGTATGAGGCCCCTGGTGATATGTTTGATTTCAGCCTATTTAATCTGAGCAGTACTTCTCCCTCTACATTTTCCAAATCCCTCAGTACCTCCTTAGTAGTACCGTTTACCTCCGAGAGGTTATCCACTTGCTCACTTGTGAACACCTCAGAAAAATGTAACCTTAGGGCATCTGCTATTTCATTGTCTGTATCTTGTAATTCCCCTTTACTATTTCTGATGCACTTCACCTCCTCCTTGACTGTTCTTTTACTACTAAAATACTGAAAGACTCTTAGGGTCTTCTTTTGCCTTATATGCTATACTCCTCTCCAACTGTCTTTTACCCTCCCTGATATCCTTTTTAATGGCTGCTCTCATGTTTTCATACGTTTTACGTTTAACTTTGCAGTCATTAGTCTTATATGCCTTATAAAACAGTTTTTTTCCTTTGCAATGTCTTTTTTAAATCTTTATTAATCCACTGTGAAGGTTTTTTTTTCAAATTTCCTATTAATTCCAAATTTAGGTATGCAGTGTATCTGTCCTGCATTATATATAAAACATTTTTAAACCAGTTCCACTGCTCCTTGACTGTCTCCACACTTAAAAGCTTATCCCAGTGTATCCTCCTTAGACTTTGTCGCATCTACCAAAGTTCAGCTTAAATATTTTAGTCTTTGCATCTCCACTCTTACAAAATACTGAGAATTGTATTATATTATGGTCACTTGACCCTAGTGGTTCAATCGCCTCTACACCCTTAATTCTATCTTGATTTTTACAAAATACTTAATCCAGATAAGCTTCACCCCATGTTGGTGCTTTAACATACTGTGTTAAAAAACAGTCACTGATTACTTCTAAAAACTGCTCTTGTGCTCCTCCATCTGCAAGGTTATCCCAGTTAATATCTGGATAATTAAAGTCCCCCCATGATTATAATATCTCACTGTAAACTTGCCTTTTTGATATTACTGAAAAGATGTGTGTTGAAGTTACTGTCTGAATTGGGTTGTTCTATAACGTATTCCTAAAATAAGATCTCTTTCTCTTAATATTTTCCAGGTGAAGCCACATGTCCTCACTAAGATGGGGCTCATCGTCCAACTGAAGAGGACTTACATTTAAATTCTGTTTGACATAAACAGCAACCCCAACTCCTTTTCTGTTCTCTCTATTCTTCTTAAAAAATGTGTATCCCTCTATGTTACACTCATTTTCATCTTTGTTATTTAGCCAGGTTTCCATTATTGCTATAATATCATAATTATGCTCTGCTACATACAGCTCCAACGCACTTACCCTATTTTTGATAATTCTAGCATTAAGGCAAGTTATTTTTAATGTCTTACTCCTTCTACATTTAAATGTTGGCTTAGAATTTACATTACTATGCATTTTTTTTCTACACCATTGTTTGTTCTTCCATGCATAGATCTAAACCTGGCCTGTCCTAAAGTCCCTGTCCCCCATTCCTTAGTTTAAACAATACTCAACTAGCCTACTCATATGCCTCCCCAATACATTGGTGCCCCTCCAGTCCAGGGGCCTCATGTATAACGCCATGCGTAGAACTCACACCATAACATGGCATAAGCACAAAAGCGGGAATGTGCGTATGCACAGAAAAATCCAGATGCAGGAATCTGTGTGCACGCAAACTTTCACGTTCTTCCACTACATAAATCCTGATCAGCGTGAAAAGTAACGCACGTGCACGCGCTTGCTGCCCCACCCCAACTCCTCCCAGAATTACGCCTCTTTGAATATGCAAATCAATATAAATAGCCCCTTACCTTCAGCACTTCAGGAAGACAATGGCGAAAGCACGGAAAAAAAAAAAAAAACTTAGCGAATGCGAAATGGAGGTCCTGCTAAGTGAAGTAGAGGCCACAGCATTTGAGCAGAGAGTTGCTGCAATTATTGGCGACAATCTCATTGCCGGCATTGTACCAGCTGGGGAGGGTGATTCTGACATCACCGCATGTGATGGTGAGTTACCATTTCTTTTTTGATTACCATTATCCATACTCGTGTAAATAATTTGTATGTGAAATAAGACAATCAGGCTGCAGATGCTGTATTAATTACTGTTTAATTAACTCCAGACAACAGTACAAAAGCTGACCCCAATGCTGAGGACGTGGCTCCAGGTGATGATGGTGCTGCGTCTGTGCAGACCACATCTTCGGGCGCTGGCTGCTCACACACCCCTGCCTCGGAAACCACTGTTTGATCATCTGGCCATGTGCTGACTGATGCAGTTCTGGAATCCCAAAATGCATTGGTGGATGCGGTGAGAGATGTAGCCAATGAACTACGAAATATAAAGGTAGTGTTGTGTGATATTAATCAAAAATTAAATGACTTTGTGAATAAATAAATGATGCATCTGCTTACCTGTTTTTACATTCTGTTAATTACATTCATTCGACCTTGTAATGTTGTCCGGTGTGGCTGCTCATTTGGTTGACCAGGGTCCGGTTCATCATACCGCATCTCTTCAGGTACGGGCAAGCTACGAATGAGTGCCATATTATGTAGAATGCTACATGCTTGCACGATGCGACACACTTTCTGTGGACTATAGAGCAGCACTCCACCAGTCTTATCCAGGCAGCACCAACGGCCCTTAAGCTGCCCTATAGTACGTTCTACCACCGCCCGAGCCCGAGAGTGGAGGTCATTATAACGTCGCTCTTGTTCAGTCAGTGGTTGGCGAGAGGGGTGAGGAGCCACGTCTTCAGCGGATACCCACTGTCACCTAAGTAATCGTGTTATATGGTTACATCGTACAGTTAACGTACGACTGTGATTAAAAGGTAGTAAAAGTCTTACCTTACCGAGAAGCCAGCCATCACGCACCGCACCATTTTCAAGTTTGTTCCCCACACTATTTCTCAGGATGAATGAATCATGAATTGAGCCAGGCCATCTCACAACAACATTAATGAGGCACATTTTCACATCACTGATGATTTGCACATTAATAGAGTGAAAATGCTTTCTATTTATATAAACAAATTCATTCTGTGAAGGTGCCTTTATAGCAATATGTGTGCAGTCGACCGCTCCGATGACATTTGGAAAACCGGACATTGCTGCAAATTACGCTTTGATGTTTGCCTGTTCAACTGGAGTGTACGGAAATCTGATATATCTGCTTGACAAGCGGATAATACCATCCCATACAGCTGGCATTGCACGACTCAGTGATGACTGAGAAATACCGGATCGGTCAGCCAATTCACGCTGAAAAGCTCCTGTGGCTAAAAATCAGAGAGTGGACAGAACTTGCAAAGGAGCAGGTAGAGCACAATTCCTGAAAGTCTGCCTTTGTAAAGCAGGTGCCAGTTCAGCACACAGCTCCAAGAGGATTGCTCTTGGAAATCTAAACCGACTTAGTAGCCAGTCATCATCATGTGCCAAGAAATCCGTATGATCTCTGAATATGCGTTCTCTTCTAATCCTTCCATTTGCGATGTCCTCTAACAACGCTAAAGCAGCCATGGCAGTGGAATAGTTTGGCCATTCTGTGCACAATTATATTGTTACAAATTTATTGCAATCAGGTGCCTTAAATTTATCAACGATATGCAGTTAGTTTCAGTGTATATGATACAGCCGCATCAGGGATGTCGATCTAAAAATGAAAGGAAACCACACAGGAACAGTAGCACTGCTTTGACGCTGGGTGCCACCAGTCTGCAAAACCGAGTGGAGAACTTGCGTACGCCAGGGTTTGAGTTACCGTGGAAATGTGCGTGGCTTTATGCCAAGTTTAGGTTTTATACATCGCGATTTGATCGTGGAAACATTCGTGCGCAACATTTCTGTGCGTACGCACCGTTTATACATGAGGCCCCAGATGTAACCCGTCATGGCGGAACAGGTCCCATCTGTTCCAAAAGGAGTCCCAATGCCCCATAAAGCTATACCCTTCTACCTTGCACCAAGATTCGATCTACACGTTAAGCCTTCTAGAACAACATCTTTGATATAACCTAGAACTTACAAGAAGGCACTGGCAGAGTATATGGATTTGTGTCATTAATTAGACTAATTTTTGTAAATAATATTTGAATAAAATGATTAAAACACAACCATCATACTCTGCTTCATGCTGTTTTTCTGTCTCTATGTTAAAATTGTCTGTCTCTGTTATAAATACCTACAAACATATTTCACTTCAGACTGCTATCCAGAACTTTCCACCAAGCATTGGATGTCTTCTTTTCAAACCAAGCCAACTGAGCACAGCCGAAAACTCAAGAATTCAACAAGAGACAAGACCCATGCTCATGATCCTGTTGTACCAGACATACTTGTTATCATGATGACTTTGATGACATCCTCTTTGCTGCTTGTTTATGAGTAATTAAACTAGAATTGAAGGTCAAAATATGCTCTATTTATTCTCCATTTTTGGTAACCCTTTATAATAACTTTTTTTTTACTTTCATTAATAAACCTTTACAAACATTGAGAAAGGATGAATAATTTCAACTTTATATTCAGTACAGCTTAAAGATCTATAATTGATGAGCAAATGATAGTAATAATAATAATAATACATGCAAAGAAGCATAATTTTAATATTTGTTAATGACTTATTAATGTAAGTTGCCTCAGTTGAAAGCTTGTGTATTGCAGTCTGTTTAGTTAGGCAATAAAAGTTTCCATTTTGCTTGACTTCTCATTGCAAAAAAACATTTGTAATGAAACAGTTATGCATGTGTGTGCATGTGTACGTGTATTTTTAATTAATAGAGACGATTTTGCAACCAGATATTAAAAAAGTATAATTTATAATTATAATTGAATTATATTATTTTTTTTTTGGTGTTGAGCAGTTTGTTTCATATTATTTGAAGTTGCTTATAACAGAATTAACTGCAAGTGATTAAGGGGAAGGGCATTTGATGAAAACTGACACTAATCACAGTTAGCAATAAAAAGATGATAAGCTATGCCCAGGTACCCACGAAAAAAGATTATGCAAATCCAAATGAGAGTGATTCAGTTGCAAAAAATAATTATCAGGAAGGGAATCTTTCAGGTTTATACTGCTTTAAAAGCATATTTGTTTTTGGGGTGTTATCCTTCCTGAATCATTCTTTTATTGGTACATTTTACTGTGTATTTCATATGTCACTAATGTTCACTATTTGCTTTATCTTGTTTTAAAACCCATCTAATGTATTTATACTACCTGTATTAACATACAAAACTATGGACATTCCTTTAAGTTTATGTTGTCACACACATGCGAGTAGGAGACAGCTAAAGGGCCTGAATAAATGTAATACTACACCAGACCAGGGGGTGGCAGAGTGTGCTGACTGTCTCTCTCAATTTGTTGCAGACCATTCCCAGGAAATCTTGCCAGGTCCCAGCACCTCTGATGACGTCACTTCCGGCACCAGCAACTCTGATGACGTCACTTCTGGTTCCGGCGTAGATGACATCATTTCCTTCTCCAGCCCTTAAAACCGCCATCTTACCTCCAAGTATTCAGTTCTGTTTTGGACTCAGTCTTGTGCGCATCTCTGTTCAATTATTTCAAACTTTTGCAGCTGGGATATAATATATGAGTGGCTGCCCCAAAGCTTTATACTGTCTGGAGACTCATTCTATTCACAGTGGCGTAGTCGGCAGGATTTTGGTTCCCTGAAGAAAATGGGATGGGACCAAAGAAATAACCAGGTGAGAAAGTACTGGGGCCGAGTTTCCGGGTGGGGAGTGTGTCCGGGTGTCAGCAGTAACTTGGTGCAGGCTTCACTTCCTAAATATGAAACCAGGCTAATATTTTCTCAAAGGAAGAATATGGATGAGACTTACAGATGTGTGCCGGTTCCTATGGAGGAAACGAAAAGGACTCACTATGTTCTCTCGGAGGAGAGAGCTGAGCCGCCCATTGGGGTTACAATCCCAGATAAATATGGGCTTTTCCCAGGCCAGCAGGTAGAAACCTTAAAAAACTGGGAGTTAGATCCTGAGAGATCTATCCGGGAGCAGGCAGCAGCTCTCTGGGAACAGCTAGCTCATTTGCTAAGGCCTTTTGAGCTGTCCTCCTTCCAAATAGTGCAGCAATTAGCCTGCCTATTTCTATTGAAAGGACTCCCCAAAATATCTGCCTAGCCGGTCTGGGGAGAATTCTACAAAATGGAGTAGCTTATAAAGCTCTTAGAAACATCTAAGCCAGCCTCATAATCCGAGGGAGCAGAATGGTCCTCTAGTGGATTCCATGGGGATTACATCACACAAACTAGGTCTCTTTCATGTAAACTGGAGCCTGTTCCAAAGTTCCCAGGCCATGGGGCATGCAACCTGCCGGGGGATGAGGAGGGATGCAGGTGGAATGGGAGGGGCAGTTTATGTGCACTTGTCAACCCCCTTTCGATAGCACATACAGGAGTAGTAATAGTTAAAGAATATAAAGTCAAAGCATTCCTCGATTCTGGCAGCAACATTTCCATTGTGGCTCGCCAATATGTATTACCGCGACAGTGGATAAAAATAAAGACCAGTATTACCTGTGTACATGGTGAAACCCGTAAATATAAAACCGCCCGATGTTTTATCAGCTATGGAGGATCGCTGAAAAAAATCCAGTCCAACTGAGTCCATCTTCATGGTGATTCTCAGGCGGAACTGGTCAAACATTAAAAGCGGTATACTAGCTACTACTCCCGGAAAAAACTTAGGCCTAGCTATAGACGGGGATGACTCGACTTCAGCTCTCTCCACGCCATGTAATCAGCCAGTGGAGAGAGATATGAAAGTCCAAGAGGTAGACGGGGAGGTTCCTGGGCCTTCGCAAGTGGACACATCATCACTCAAAGCCTCGACGGACCTTGAGGTCAGACCAGACCCTCTCTCTGAAATGCACTTTTAGTTCAGAGAAATGCCAGCTTCTTTCATAAGGGAGCAGTGGAATGATGACTCCCTGAAACATGCAAAAAATGCAGCAGAACCTGTCAATGGCCAACGCACTCATCAGCCCATGCCACAGGGTCCTCACTTTGTGATAGAAAACAACCTATTATATTGATTAGCTGAGCATGAGGGGGAGGTGAGAAAGCTGTTGTTAATCCCACAAATTTACCTGCGGCAAGTCTGTGAATTAGCACACGGCCACCTCCTAGGTGGCCATTTGGGCACCAAAAAAAACACTAGAGCGGATTAAGCTCCGATTTTTTTGGCCGGGAATTAATGAGGAGACTCGCCGTTTTTGCGTCTCTTGTCCAGACTGTCAATTAAAGCAAATTCCTAGAAGGGATCAAGCTCCTCTCATTCCCCTTCCCCTGATTGATGTTCCCTTTGAGATATTTGGGGTCGACATTGTAGGACCCTTAGAGCCCTCAGCCCGAGGACATAAATATATATTAGTCCTTGTTGATTATCCTACTCAATATCCTGAAGCTGTTCCTCTGCGCTCAGCCAGTGTTGTGTGTCGACATCCCTAATGAAGTCCTTACGGATCAAGGGATGCCATTCACCTCGGAGATGTTCAGGGACGTTGCCAAGTTACTTAAAATAAAGCACTTAAAGACCGCGGTGCATCATCCTCAAACCGACGGTCTAATGGAGAGATTTAATTAGACTCTCAAGCAAATGCTTCGTAAGGTGGTCAGTGAGGACAGGAGGAACTGGGATCAGCTTCTCCCCCTTGTACTCTTTGTCTATCAGGAAGTACCACAAGCCTCTACAGGGTTTTTGCCTTTTGAATTATTATATGGACGCCAAAATCAGGGATTATTGGATATTTTGAAAGAAGGATGGGAAGGAGAGGCCCTTCCCTCAACCAATATATTGGAGTATATCGCACAGTTACGCAATCGATTTGGAAAAATTCTACCTGTTCTAAAAAGTCACTTAGAAAAAGTGCAAGTAGCACAGGCCCGTTATTATGATCGTGGTATGACCCTCCGAGAGTTCCACCCGGGAGATCGTGTCATGGTCTTTGTTCCCACCTCCCATTCTAAATTACTTGTCCATTGGCAAGGACCTTATGAAATTAAGGAGAGGAAAGGACTCGTCGATTATTTGGTGAAACAACCCAATTGTCAACCGAGCGAGCGGATCTATCATGTGAACTTTCTGAAGCCATGGAAGGAGAGGGATCCTGATCCCACCTCTGCTCAGCCCAGCTCATTCCTTGCTCTCACAGTTAACCTTAATTTTGGTACTGAGTTAAGCTCCAAACAGAGACAGGAGCTTGAAATGGCTATCCTGTCCATTCCAGAAGTCATGATTGAAAAACACGGAAGGACCGCTCTAATTACGCATGACATAGTGACAGCGCCTGGGGTTATCATTGGAGAGTGGCCCTACCGACTTCCTGAGGCAAAGAAAATAGAAGTGGAGCTTGAAATCAAGCAGATGCTGGAACTTGGAGTAATACATAGAGGAAAGTTATAGTCCCTGCTCCAGTCCGATTGTCTTGGTTAATAAGCCTGATGGGAGTTGAAGGTTTTACAATGACTTCTGTCGGCTTAATCAAGTATCCAAATTTTGATGCTTATTCGATGCCCCGAGTAGACGACCTCCTAGAAAGGCTTGGCCAAGCTAAGTTTTTGACCACACTTGACATGACGAAGGGGCACTGTCAAATTCCTTTAACAGACTCCGCGAAGGTTAAGACCGCGTTTAGTACACCTAGCAGACACTGGCAGTATCGTGTCCTTCCATTCGGGTTACACGGGGCACCTGCAACTTTTCAGCGTCTGGTGGATAGAGTGCTCCACCCCCATAATGCGTACAGTGCTGCCTATCTGGATGACATTGCCATCTATTCCAGCACATGGAAGGAACATGTACAGCAGGGCACTGCGGTGTTACGGACGCTAGGAATAGCTGGTTTTTGAATTAATCCAAAGAAATCTTTCTTCGGATTGAAAGAAGCTAAATATTTGGGCTACCTGGTGTGTCGGGGTGCCGTAAAACCACAGAGTTCAAAGACAGAAACCATAATACGATGGCCCCGTCCGCAAACCAAGCGGCAGATCCAAGCCTTTCTCGGACTAGCCGGGTACTACTGCCGGTTTGTACCGCAGTTTTCAGAGAGTGCCCTTGACTGACTTAACAAAGAAGAGGGCTCCTAACAATGTGGTATAGGATGATATGACGGAGGCTGCATTTAGTGACTTGAAACAGGCCCTTACGTCTACACCAATTTTGAAAGCTCCTGATTTCTCCCTTCCTTTCATTCTCCAGACCGACGCTTCAGACACAAGTCTCGGTGCTGTGTTGAGCCAAAACGTCGATGTTGTAGAACACCCCGTCATGTACCTTAGCCGGAAACTGTTGGATTGGGAGACCAGGTATGCGGCAGTGGAATGGGAGGCACTTGCGATTAAATGGCCGATTACCTAGTGGAGGTACTACCTCTTGGGTCGGGAATTCACTCTTGTGACAGATCATGCACCCTTACAGTGGATGGCCCTACACAAAGAATCGAATCCTCGAGTCACCAGGTGGTTTCTTGAAATTCAGCCGTATAAGTATTCACTTATTCATCGTAAGGGCTCTCTTCATTCCAATGCCGATGCCCTTTCTCGTGCTCACGACCTCTCGGTGCAGGTTGCTAAGGGGGGGTGGACTTGTCACACACATGCGAGTAGGAGACAGCTAGAGGGCCTGAGTAAATGTAATACTACACCAGACCAGGGGGTGGCAGAGTGTGCTGATTGTCTCTCTCAGATTCTTGCAGACCATTCCCGGGAAATCTCGGCAGGTCCCGGCACCTCTGATGACGTCACTTTCGGCTTCGGCACCTCTGATGATGTCATTTCCGGATCCGGCATAGTTTCCTTCCCCAGCCCTTAAAACCACCATCTTACCTCCAAGTATTCAGTTCTGTTTTGGACTCAGTCTTGTGAACATCTCTGTTCAATTATTTCAAACTTTTGCAGCTGGGATATAATATATGAGTGGCTGCCCCAAACCTTTATAATGTCTGGAGACTCATTCTTCTCACAATGTCTATTATGATTTACAGTCATTAACATCATTAACATAAAGCCCAGCAAATCAGATATATTAAAATAAACTATGGCAGATTTTATGTAATATGATGATGTCATTGTTTTATATTTCAACATTTAAATGTCAAAAATGGTCCATTACTATTTTGTAAAATGTATAAAATATGAGGAAAACTATTTATAAATTTGATTTTTATGAATAGATGCATTCACAGGAGAAAACACTGATTTGATATACTATTTACTCCCATGTGATATATTGCATTTTTCACATTCATACAAAAATACAAATTAAAAAACTCAGTTTTAAGTTGTAAGCAGAATGTCTTTAGATGGCCTCTGTATAAAATTATCTTACAACATCTCATTTGAACAAAAGAAGTCAGGAACACTGACTGATATGATAATAGTAGTCTCTGCAGTTTTCCTCCTTCTGGAATTTTCCTCAAGGGAGTTGTAGACTGAGCATAGAGTGTGTGTTCATATCTCAATCAGAATCCCCCTGAGAGTCTCCTTTGAATGAATAAATGGTTCAATGGATATTTTTCTAACAATTGTACAGAATTCTGAAAGCTACATTAAGCAGCAATACTGTCTGCTGTAGTCTCTAATTTATCCTAAAACGCACAAGATAAGATCTTGTCAGGCATCTGGGTTTGACTTATTCATATTTTAAGTTAAAATAAGCACCTTCATTTTAGTGCTTTTAAATTATCTACACAATAAAAAACAACCCCTGGTATAATTAAGCATGCCGTCACTTCTGTTTCAGCATCTTACAATGAAAATGGTTTGACCATTAAAATCTGCCAAAGTCCCGTTGAAGGCTGTTGTGGCATTTTTTTATTGAAGTTGTCAGATGATGTGCAGTAATTGAATCTAGAAATGACACATTCAGAAATAAAACACATAAATGCAATTAATATACTGTACTTCAAAGTAAAGTGAAGTGCATACATATGGATGTTAAAATATATGTATATTTATATATTTTGTTATATTAATCTGTTTCAACAGATCAGTGAAGAAAGTACTTTATGATCTATTTATTGTTGTAGTTATTTTATATTATAGTGAGATTATTGAAAAATGTCTATTTCTAGTATATTAGATGCAATATTTGATGTCCACAATAATGAAAATATATCCTTGATTACTACATCATCATGATTTGTATGCAACTTCTGTGAAAACTAGTACCCTAATTACAGTGTAATAAAAGAAATCGGATATATGTCATGAATGGGAAACATTGACAATGCACATTTCTAGCTCCAAAGCTGCTTGGTAAAAATGGAAAACTGACTTCTAGATTTTTAACTGTGTGTTACAAAAAGTGACCACGGTGGCTTCTCGGTGGACAAGAATTCCATAGCTGCTACAAAACGTTACCAACCAAACAGGTGCAAAATTTAAACTGCGGTACCTTTGGCACAAATCCATATTCATTCACTGTTCATGACCATCCATCCATCCATTTTCCAACCCGCTGAATCCGAACACAGGGTCACGGGGGTCTGCTGGAGCCAATCCCAGCCAACACAGGGCACAAGGCAGGAACCAATCCCGGGCAGGGTGCCTACCCACCGCAGTGTTCATGACCATTTGATCTGAAAATTTAAGTTATTACTATCATTTCCTAGGCTTGGTTGCTATGGAAGCCATGCCCCATTTGGATAGTGTGAGTATGTCAGTGATCTTTATATGGTAACATCTAATCCTTGGTGGTTGCTGGATACTAAATAACTGAGAAAAAGCAAAATATACCTGGGGATATCTATGAATGAATCACCCAGGACCTGGGGGTGGGGAGAGCTTTCTTATTAGTTTGGTTGTAGTTATTTGTTATTTATAATATTAAAGAAAGATCCTTTTTAGGTGGGGCATCAGCTGGCAAATCTGAGTTTATGTTGTCAAACACAAATATGAAATAACTGCAATGTACAGTATATTGATAAAGATTGTCACTTTGA